>NW_023601693.1:0-17655 GCF_014898055.3 Talpa occidentalis
ACTACATCAAATTAAAGAGCTTCTGCACAGCAAAGAGATAACAATAACAAACAAAGAGAAACCCCACCAACTGGGAGAACATTTTGCACCCAACACTAATGATAAAGGACTGATCACAAAAATCTGCAAAGAGCTGATGAGAGTTAAAACAACAAAGAAAAGAATCCAGTCAAAAAAGGGCAGAAGAGATAAAAAGAAACTTCTCTGAAGAGGAAATGCAAATGGCCAACAGGCATATGAAAAAATGTTCAACATCACTTGTCATCAGGGAAATGCAAATCAAAACTACCATGAGATACCATCTTACACCAGTGAGAATGGCACATATTAAAAAAACTAGCAACAACAAATGTTGGCGAGGGTGTGGAGAAAAAGGAACTCTTCTGCACTGTTGGTGTGAGTGCAAACTGGTCCAACCACTGTGGAGAGCTGTGTGGAGATTTCTGGACCTACTAAACATAGAGCTTCCATATGATCCAGCAATTCCACTCCTAGGTATTTACCCAAAGGACACAGAAACATCAATTCCAAAGAACACCTGCACCCCTATGTTTATAGCAGCACTGTTTACAATAGCTAAGCTTTGGAAACAGACCAAATGCCCAAAATAGATGACTGGATCAAGAAGATGTGGTACATATATACCATGGAATATTACTCAGCATTCAAAAAAGATAAACACATGCAATTTGCAGCAACATGGATGGCACTGGAAGGGATCATGCTCAGCGAAATAAGCCAAAAAGAAAAAGAAAAAATACCGGATGGTCTCACTCATAGCAGGAATCTAGAAAACTTAAATAAGGGACCAGGAAAACGAATAACTATAAGAAAGTGAAAATCAAAATCAACAAAAAAACTACGAACCAGAGACACTTTTAGGGGGCGGGGGTGGGAGGGGAGGGATTGGGTCAGAATGGGGGGGCTGCAATTGTATGGGGAATATAAAAATAAATTTATTTAAAAAAAATAATAAAAAAAATAAAAGACGAAGAATTAGATATAAAATACATGTTACCTGGGCCTGATGGAAAATTGATGTTATACTCAAAATGAATAATTCACGACAGTTTAGTAAATAGACTATTTAAAAATAATGGTCAGGTTCAGAGAACTCTCAAAAGCTAGAACACACACCTAGGGCATAATGCTTAGCAGAACTTAGAGAAAGAGACTTAGGAAAAGTCTGCCTTTACAGGAGCAATTACCTTCTGGCAGCCTTGACCCTCCAAGGAGAGAGCCAATGTCATCCATCTGCTTTACTTTTAACTCTTATTGATTGCCCCCATTGGTAAAATCTACCTGAAAGAAGCAAGGAAAGCTCATGAATGCAGGTCATTGAGTTGGGCCTAGCAAGGCATGGAGGCAGAGTAAAGAGTAGAATGTGTATATGAAGGAGCAAAGGAAAACACTCACAAGAAAAAAGTGTCTTTTTCAAAGTCCTATTATCCACAAGTGACAAAAGAAGGACTTAAATTTATGTATTCTGATTTCATATTACAGTGTATTTCCATTGCAATCTGTCACTATTTGGTGTACAATGCTAGGTAGAACCTAAAAACTGTAATATCTGGGGAAATTTTGTTAACTCTAAGTGATATCTCTGAAGAAAATAGTTAACAGCCACCCACATGGTTCTAAGGAATAATGGGGGATTCATTGTTCTAAAAATATGGTTGGACAATAGTCATTGGAAGATTTCTTTATACCAGGTATCAAGAAACTAGAACACAAGCCAAATTTCTCCTGTCATTTATTCTTGCAACAAAGTTTCCTTGTGACACAGACACACCAGACATGTTGTAATATATGTCTGTTTTTGCAACAACTACAGAGTTAAACAGGACATAGAACATAAGGCATGCGGAGTCTAAAGCATTTTCTATCTGACTCTTCACAGAAAAAAAAGTTTACTGACTTCTGCTTTATAGAAGGAGTAGAGTTCAGGCCCATCTTATCCTTGACCCTATTTTGGTAGAGAAGAGTTCTTATCCTTGACCTTATGTTTAGTAGACTTGGGGGTAAAGTACAGAAAGAGGAAGGAAGATCAGTGCACCATTATGAATTTCAGAGTCCACAGACTTCCTGTATGGCCTTGAGCAAATTATATCATCTCTCTAAGCTTTCATTGCTTCCTTTGGGAAGTGTTCAATAAAATATTTACCTTTTAAAGTCACTGTCAGGGTTAAAGTACACAATAGAATTGCAGGGAGCCCTAAATCTTGTAACTATGTTATTTTAGAAATGAAAAAGTAATAGTTAGGTACCAAGTGCTACAAATATTGTATTGGGAAAGTTAATTTCTGAAACTAAAGCATACAGAATTTCAGTGTTGATGTATTTTATTATACTAAGGATTAACAGATGAGTGAATAAGAAATAAACCATACTTTATCATGGCAACCTCATGAAAATGTTAACCAAAGAGACATGAAAAATTGGTTCATATGACAGCATAGATATAAGAAGGAAGCAAAACTGCACTCACTAATAAAGCCTTGGTCATAGACTTGAGCTGTTTGGAGTCTCACTTTCTTAGGTTACCTCTCATCTTTTCCCAAAGAAGCCAAGAAGTTGCTATGTTAATGATCCAGTAAGAGATACTAATACTGTGTCACCCATCTGAAGCCAACCTTTCAGTGAGGAGTTAAACTGATCCTGTCAACATCTAAGGAGAATTTGTGAAAATGGGGGTTGGTGCTGTCATATTTCCTACTCTGTCCATATGTGACATAAATGACCCTCTGTCTTAAAGGCTTATGTGTTGAAGTTTAATGTATTAAGATTTTCTAGTTCTGTTGTGTGTGATTTTCAGACCTGGCATATGACCAATTACTGACCTTGAACCTTTCAAAGAGCTGGATACAAGCTCTATACAAGAGCTAGGGTAAGCCTAGATATAATTCCAAGTCACAGAATTTTGGGATGAATCAAATGACCAATTCTAAAGGATTTCTTTGGCATACTATTAAATAATGCATGAGTTTGGTGCCAGGATTGCAAGCAGAAAAATATAGATCATTAGCCAGATAGATAGTTGGCAGATAGATAGATAGATAGATAGATAGATAGATAGATAGATAGATAGATAGATAATAGATATCTTTTGGTTTTTCCACTGTCTTCTCTAGGACTGCCTCTGCTTGTAAATATCATGCTCTCTGAGGTATGAGAGCAAGGTGCTTTTATTTCTAGATAACTTAAAGTTTTTGCAACAGAGGTAAAATACTGATCATAATTTCAAGTTCTAAACTTAGCAACAATTCAAAAATTGATGTCTTTAGTATGGCATTTATCTGAAGAGGAGTGACTCTATACCTTTAAATCATATACACTGTTGTAAATCATGTTGCCTTAATAAAAATAATGACAAAAAAGTAATTATTATCTTTTTATCTTTATAGAAAATATGAAAGCATAAAACACTTGGCTAGACAATGCATTGGCACAATGATATGAAGGGAGGAATATCTTATAAAAAGAAATCTCAAAACAACTCTCAATGCAACAAAAAATTAGGGGTGGAGAGGGAAGAAAAGAACATTTGTGTTTTTGTTTGTTTGTTTGTTTTCTTTGACAGGTTTTAGATGCTTTATTGTGTATACTGTGCTTTGAATCACATTTGTAATTCTCAAGTATCTTAACTGAAGTCATATTCCTAAGTAGTTAACTCTAAGTGAGGGTCTCACTTGCTGCCCAGGTTCGGAGCCAGAGCTTTCCAGAGAACAAAAGGGACTAAGTCACATATTACATTGTTTCATTTATTTCAAATAATTTATCCATAGAGTACATTATGTGTGGATGTTAGCTTTCCTCTTTACTCTCAGTGTGGTACAGTTATGTAAGAAGCGCCCTAATCAGGAATCCATACTTCATGGTGAATGGTTATGTCTGAAAAATCCATTCAGAAGTGCATCACCCCCATTCTTGCCATTGTCTTCTCTGTTCTGTACTTGTGCCTACGTGTTACTAAGACCTTTCCACTCAGTGTTGACTTCTGTATTTCTGACTTTGGTTCTCAGTTTCTGTCATATGCTTAGAAAGACCAGGCATACTGTCTCCAAGACTCATTTCTCTTGACTTTGGCATATCTTTAGAAATAAGCGATAAGAGCAGAACTGTGTTAGATATGGAAGTTTTTAAGGAGTATGAATTTATATAAATATAATTACCTCAAAAATTGCTTTTATTTTTCAAAGGGCTTTCAAATTATTTTATTTATTTTCAGTTGTTCTAGAAGAAAAGAAATGTCACAAGATTCCACTTGGACCATATCAGGGAACAAAGCTGCACATTCTACACCTACCATCAAAGTGAGCTTCTACCAAATGTGTGGGTTTCACAGGGAGAAGTGAATAAATCATTTTCAAGGCTAGAGCTAATTTTAGAGTAAATCAATTGATTTGGTGGAAATGGTGCTAATGAAATTTGTTATTCAAGGGGATTATGGGCTGATACAATTAACAGAGTGGAAATTCTCAAGGGTTGATTTGTGGAAAAGAATCAGCTATATTATGCAGACTAATAGATCTTGTGTTAAAACTTAAGAAAGATCATCCATCAGTCTAGTAATCAGGATTGTGCTCACTGCCAGGAGAGAGGACTGGTAGGTAGAAATGGAATGCTGTCAAACCTAGTCATAATTATCTATCCGTGGAGAGGTTTTTCCATGGGTGTGATTGGGAACTAGAACTGTCACCTATAAAGGAAGTTTTCATTGAGAAAGATCCAACAACAATCTTATAAAACTAGACTTGATATTTCTGCTTCATAACTGCAACTCAGTGCAACACTTTTTTTTTCATGAACAGAGCAGCAGCAACTTAAAGAAGCAAGGCGATATCCTTAAATTTACATAAAACCAGAATTGAATATTGTTTCAAAAAACTCATTAGCTCTGAGACATTGGCAATTGCCTTATTTATTTGAGACTCCAGTCACTCTCTTAAACGGGTCTACACTAATTTCGTAGATTTTTGTAGGATTAAATGCGTATCTCCCTGGAATGCCCTTCCATTCTGACTCAGAATAATCCTGGTAATTCTTCTCTCTGTATAACTGTGCTTGAACTATACATCAAGAAGCCTTTCCTAAATCCTGTGAGAGCTCAGATATATCTAAACTAGTAGTATGATTTTCATAAGCTGAATGTTAAATTCTTAAAAATGACTTTAATTTTTATGCATTTTAATGTAGTTTTAAAATAAATTCCTCTCCCCTCTTCTAACAGAGTTCTATCTTGCAGTCAGTCAGTCTCTTTAGTAAATTAACAGTGGTTACCCTCCAAACTGCATAAAGTTTAGTTAATGTCAACACGGTGTGTGTGTGTGTGTGTGTGTGTCTGTCTGTCTGTCTGTCTGTCTGTGTGAGTGTTTAGGGGGTGGAAGATTGTCTAAGACCTTGGTACAGACAACTATTCATGACTTAATCTAAAACATACCTTTATTCCCACATATGGTGGTTGATCTGAACAAGACACACAATCCTGGTCTACGTGGCAAACATTTGTCCCCTTGTAGTTCTATAGAATTAACATTCATTCTATGAAAATTGTATGACCAGTTTAGATATATTTGAGAAGCTGCGTGCCCCCCATCCCCGGCCTGAATTGTTCCACATGTGCTTTTGCTCTACTGATCTGACATCACAGGTAGTTCAGGGAAGACTAAGATTTCACCCATTGTACTTTGCCTTGGAAACACAGGGTCTTGTGAGCTAGAACCATCCATCAGGTAGTCAACCTGCAGAGCCTTTCTTCCTGGAACTTCTGTCTTTGATAAATGAATTCCAAGAAAATGTGATCAACACTTCCTCATTAGAGGCCTGCGTGTTTTTTCAAAATGGAGTTTTATTCAATGTGTCCAATAAATACGAAGGCCTTAAGAATTCTAACTGCTGGAACTTTTTCCCTTTCATCTGATTCAAGATTTTATATTACAACATATGAATAACTATGAGGTAGTTCACTCTGTCATTAGGATTACAATTGTGAATTACACAACAGGCAGTTCATGTAAAACTGGTTCACATGGTGGGTAGCTTGGTTTAGTGGTGGGAAGAAAAATCAGTCTTGCTTCCATTTTCCCTCTCCCAAGAAGTACGGCCTGTCAATGTCTCAATGATCTCATCTGTAAAATGGGTATGGTTGACCTACATCATGGTACTGATGAGAAGATTAAAAGAAACTGCACATTAAATTCTCAGAATACCGGTATATAATAATGTAAGTGAAAACGGTAAATATGATTATTAATATAAATAAAACAAAAATTTGCAAAAAGAAAAGTGAAAAATCACTACATTGCTCTTCTAAATCCTAAATATCAGGCTCAATTTTCTTCAAGCTTATTTAAATTACCTTATCGGTAGATATTTTTTGTGTTGAATTTTATTTCATTGAACTAGACTTGCACTTTACAGTACAAATGCTAGCTAATGGTGGGCCAACACTCCTGACTAGAGAAATTAGGCAAAAAAGAAACAAAAAGTAAAATATTCTAACATCATTTCAATTAATTGCCTGTTAGAATGTGTCAGAAAGCTTCTGATGTAACTAAAAGTAGAACTAAAGTTCTGGAAGGAAGAGCTTGAGACACATGGACAAACTTGTTTTTCCTTTACCCTGGCAGAATTATGAAATGTTTGCTGATTCTGCACATGGCCAGGAGGCTGAGAACTCAGACTTTGAATCCATGGGGGTCATAGAAAACTGACAGAGGATTTGAATAAGACTTGAGTGTCTTCAAACCCACTGCCAGCTTTGTTTTGTGATGTGTGTTGATACTAGGATACCTAGAATAAAAAGAAAAGTAGAAAGCCTTTGAAGATCTGAGTAGTGACTTCAGAAGAGTTGGAAACACACTTTAGATTTCTGTACTCATGAGGAAAGAATAAGGAATAATTCAGGTTATCAGTTGAAAAACAAACTAAACCTTCATAAAAGTGTAACTCAGCCTCTACTCAGAATTGCTAGTAACTGGATTAAAGCCCCCTTTCTATCTAGAAAGAAAATGAAATGAAGGTAGTTAACATCATCAAGAGCCTATATCAAGTATTTTTTTTTAAATAATAGTAACTAACAAAAACTGCATGACCAACAAAACAGACAACAAAAGTAGGCACACAAGTCATTCAATATTGTTTTTAGGTAATAAAAACTTTACATTAACTATCATTAACATGACTAGACAGGGGAGAGAAAAGGAACCATAAAAAGATTAGCTAAAAATGTATTTTATAGAAGGTAATCAAAAGAACACTTTGAAATATATTCTATCTGAAATTAATTGTGATACTATAAATTGTAAAATTGTGATACTAGAGGCATAATGCATGATGATACACTGTCTTTTTTCCCTCCTAGTGTCCTTTTCCTCATCTTCTGTTGCTCAGGATCTTATATTAACTAAGGATATATATATATACATATATATATAAGTCCTATATATATATAGGATTTAAAGGCCTCCCTGGTTGCCTAGGGGTTAAGTCTCATCACTAACACTACTAAGGCCTGAGTTCAATCCCCAGCCAGGTAGGTAACACACTTGGTACTGCAGACCTCTCCAGTCTCACCCGCTGCTCCCCTCAGCAGTGTATTTCAGTAAATCTACCTGTTCTGCTCCCCACTCTGTCTCTGGTGAATCCTCTCACCGCCCCCTCTCTGCCTGTACCCCAGCTCTTGTATCCATCAATAAATAAATCTTTAAAAAATACTATATATTTTGTTTTAAGTTATATTAAATGCCCACAATAGGCAAGTCCATAGTTATGAAAAATAGATTAGTGTGAGACAAGAGTTGGGGAGAAGGGCTTGTAGCAATTGTGAGTAACTGTTAACAGTTACAGGGTTTCTTTCATTGGTCAAGACAATGTTCAAAAACTGGAGATAGCCATCATGAGATAAAATTGTGAATACAGTAAAAAAAAAAAATGAATTGTATTGTTTAAAAAAGTATCTGTCCTAATTTTACACACTTGCAACTGTCTCTTTTGTTAAAGAAGGTCCTCACTAATTCTTACCTGTATTATTGTAACAGCATCCTAATTTCTTGTTCTACCTCTAGTGCTATTTTCAAATCTTCTTCCACATAGACAGAAGCAACTTTCTAATGAATGTATCTCATGGTTGATCCCATGTTTAAAAATGATGATGACTCCAACAGCTTGCAATAGAACACATCCTTATCATGATTTCAGTCCATCTTTCAGCCATAGCTTTATATTTTTTTAAGATTTATTTATTTATTTATTCATACAAGAGCTGCGGTACGGGCCAGAGGTGTGGGGGTGAGAGGGTTCACCAGAGACAGAGCCGGGAACAGAACAGGCAGACTGGCTGAAACACACTGCTGAGGGGAGCATCGGGCGAGTCAGGAGAGGTCTGCTGCACCATGTGGGTAGCTCCTTGGCCAGGGATCAAACTCATGCTGCAGTGGCTGCAGTCAGCCTCATAGGTTGCATCTTAACCCCTTGCGCCACCAGGGAGGCCCATCAGCCATAGATTTATAGACAGCATCTAGGCCACTGATACAGAAATCACTCCATGTCCTCTGCTAATTAACTCTCCCTTCACCTTCCACTTGATTTTCATATACTATCTTTGCCTGATCTCTACCTTTGTCCTGATCTCTTTATTATCTTTAAATAAGATATATTTATTCTTCAAAGTTCTCTTGCTACCTGGCCTTAGATGGCTTCTCTAACTCCCTAGTAAAAAGAGCCTACATCCTTGTTTCCAAAGGTAGTGGATCACATAAGACATGGCTTTAATGATCTGTTTTCTGTGACATCTCCTAGCCAGAAGCCCTGGGGAAGCAGGATCTCTATATTGTACAGTTTGACATTGCCTCTCCCTGACATGAGAGAGGCCTCGGTAAGAACTGCGCGCATGAATGAAACAAAATAATCCTGTTTTTTGTTTGTTTGTATTTTCCAATATACCAACTATTCTCCATTTCTCAATAGGCACAGAAGTTCCCAAACTAGCATTCTCCTTTCATTTCAACAATTTTGTAATGTGACTCACCACCACTTTCCTATCCTGTGTTATAATCTTTTTTGATTTCATTACGCATCTGGATTGTTTCTAGTGCTATGGACCTCATCTTCTTTTATGAACTTATTCCTCTCCCTCCTCAGCGACTTCTGAGGTCTGCCCTTGTCCTGGCACTAAAATACTAAATTTCACTCTCCATAAACAATCCAGCAGTCCCACCTGCTCCTATAACAGATGCCTTCAGTTTCCTCCTTATCCAAGTAAATGCCATTGTCACTTAGATTAATTCTCTTACACTCACTCTCGTATGCATTGCCCCTCTTCCTGCTATTTTACTTTCTTATTAAATCACTATGTCAGGTTGAATCTAAATCTCTTCCTACTTTAACAGAGCCCACACAGCAAAATAACTGAGGGGGGGCACAAATATATTTTCTGATCTTACTTTAAATTCATAACCACCAAATTCAAGTGAATGTTTTGTGCTGGCAAACAGGCATCTACTTCTCTAGTCAATAAATCTACTCTTTTTCTTAGATTATTTCATATATCTTTACATTTCTCCTCAAACCTTCTTCCACTATCATCCTGATTCAGGTTAGCATCATCATTCCAATGGATTACCACAGGGGTCTCCTGCCTGGTCTCTCTGCTTCTACCTCTGTCCCCTATAAGATCTGTCCCCTGTAGGGGCCTCCCTGGTGGTGCAAGGGGTTAAGACACAATCTATGAAGCTATTGCAGCTTCTGCAACACAAGTTCGATCCCAGCCAGCCGGCGAGAGTCCCACATGGCAAGCAGACCTCTCCGGACTCACCGGCTGCTCCCCTCAGCAGTGTACTTCGGTAGGTCTGCCTGTTCGGTCCCTACTCTGTCTCTGGTGAATCCTCTCATACCCCCCATCTCTGGCCTGCATAAATAAATAAATCTTAAAAAATCGGTCCCCTATAAACCCTGATAAAAATCCTTTAAAAGATATATATATTTATATCATTGTTCGTTTTTTGGACAATGGTTGATTTAATGTCTTATGCATACCATAGTCCCTGAAAAATTCCCACCACCAAATCACCTGTGAACCATCACATAGTCTCTTGTGCTCTTCTAGCCCCTGTTTTAATCCCTCTTCTGCTGAATGTCTCTGATTTGTAGTTGATCCCTTATTGGATTCCCCTATATTCCGCCTATAAGTGAAACCATCCGATATTTTTCTTTTTCCTTCTGGCTTATTTCACTGAGCTAATCCTCTCCAGCTCCATCCATGTTACTGCAAATGGCATGAGTTTATCTTCTTTAATTGCTGAATGGTATTCCATTATGTTTATGTACCACATCTTCTTGATTGATGCATCTATTTTGGGGCATAGGGCTGTTTTCATATCTTAGCTATTGTGAATAGTGCTGCTATAAACATAGGGGTGCAGGTGCCCTTTTGAATTAATGTTTCTGTGCCCTTTGGTAAGTACCTAGGAGTGGAATTGCTGGGTCATATGGAAGCTCCATCTGTAGCAGGTTGAGGAATCTCCACACAGCTCTCCATAGTGGTTGGACCAGTTTGCACTCCCACCAGCAGTGCAGAAGAGTTCCTTTTTCTCCACATCCTCGCCAACATTTGTTGTTGCT
Source organism: Talpa occidentalis (assembly GCF_014898055.3). Lineage (NCBI taxonomy): Eukaryota > Metazoa > Chordata > Mammalia > Eulipotyphla > Talpidae > Talpa > Talpa occidentalis. The sequence continues at coordinate 10,621 of NW_023601693.1, forward strand.
GTTTTTTTTTTTTTTTTTTTTTTTTTTTTTTAATATGTGCCATTCTCCCTGGTGAGAAACCTTAAAATGTCAACAGATCATGCCAGTCTTCTCCATACTCTCCAATGATTTTCTGCTTCATTCCAATTTGAAGTCAAGGTAAAAGCACCGTATTTCTTCTCTCCCCTCCCCAGCATGCCTTTCCTGTGTCATGTACTACTCTCCTCCCACATGCAGTGTTCTCAAGTCACATTGGCCTCTTTGAGGTTCCTTGGAAGCCACGAGTATGTTCCCTCTCGGGGTCTATGCATTTCCTGTTCTTTCTGTCTGGAATTTTCTTCTCACAGAAACTTTCATAGCTTAGCTTCTCATTTACCTCAGATCTCCACTCAGCTGTTGCCTCATCAATAGAAGCACATTCTCTCTCCTTATTTGTGTCTTTATTTTCCTCCATAAAACTCATTCACACCGGGCCTCCGTGGTGGCACAAGGGGTTAAGACACAACCTATGAAGCTGTCTGCAGCCTCTGCAGCAAGAGTTTGATTCCCGGCCAGGGAGCTGCTGCTTCCATGGCACAGCAGACCCCCTGTCTCCCCGCTGCTCCCCTCAGCAGTGTATTTCATCAGTCTGCTTGTTCTGTTCCCCACTCTGTCTCTGGTGAATCCTCTCACCCTCCCGCGTATCTGGCCTGTACCCCGGTTCTTATATGCATAAAGAAATAAATCTTTTTTAAAAAAAATTCATTCACACCTAAAATATCATATATTATTGCCGTATCGTTCACTGCAGATGATGAGACTCCAACCTCCATGAGAGCAGGGGTTATGCTTTATTCACAACTTCAGATAACAGATTGCAGATAATAATACTGTGCTATTTACTGGGAATTTCTAAAAGAGAAGATTTCTGATTCTCTTACAACACACACAAAGTAGATATGTTATACTAGTTAATTAGCATGACTGTATATATGTGTATAAGATGTTATACCACAAACCTCAAATATACCCAATTTTTGCTTAAAAAGTATTTTGAGTGATTTACAAAAATTGTTCCTGTGAGAAATAATATATAAGAAAAGAGAAATCCAGATTTCTATGTTTTGAAAATTCTTGCCAACACCTAAAATGTCAAATACTAGACTAAATTAAAATGGACATGGCTTTACACATAAAGGAGAATATCCTTTCTATTCCCTAGAACCATGATTTCCCTGGCTATTCCTTTACACCTCTGTGAAGTGCTTTTCAGTCTATAGGGAACAGAGTTTTCAGGTCTTCCTCCAGATGAAAAGCTTGGACAACTAAATCAGATAAGGAATACACATTTGGCACCTACCTTATAATAAATGCAGAAGATACACAACACTCCGTCTTTGCCCCAGACTGATTATGAACTGTCAGGAAGAGAATACTGAATCTCATTTGGAAAGTGAAATAATCTTTTGATTGTGAATATTTGGTTTAGTACTGCAGGAACACAGAGAAAAGAAAAGCCAAGAGAAAAGTTGATCTTCCCTCGGGCGCAGAATCAGAGCTGCTTTGATGCCTTCCCAGCTCAGCCACCGTTCAGGAGACTTAGCCTGGGGACACACAGAGGCCCGGTGGGGATGTGGTGAATGCACCAGGGCCAAATTAATGAACTGATGCACAGGAGTTTGAATTCCATCACCCTCTATTTCCCTCTGCTTGCGCTATACTTCCACATCCAATCTTCACTACCTGTATTAGTAGGCCTAGACAATCAGAAAAGTACAGGATAGTTCTTCTGCTATAGACATTCTGATTCTGTCTCTAAACAACTGAAATTTTATACAAGTTCACTTAGCTGTCAGGGCCTCGATGGTCTTATCCATGAAATTAGTGGTTGTGAGGATTTGATGTGGTAAAAATGTACAAACATTGAACAAAATAGTATCTCTTTATTAATACCCAACTGCTCAGACTTCTCTTGTTCATGAAATAAACCTGCTAGGCAGTCATTAACTTTCCTTTTGATCTGATTTATCAAGGAGAATCATTAAGCATCTTAGGAATTTGCCCCAGAGCTCTTGCTGAGCCAGCTCTGTTAGAGATGCATGCACAGATACAGGGCCTCCAGTATGTTGTACTGATCCTTGACATCTATACCAGATCCTCGAGACCAGAATGGACGTCTCTATCTCTATTATGCATGTGTGTTTGTATAAAAATTTGTTGCACATCAAACATCAAACATGACCAGAGCACAATGAAATATATTGCAACACAAGAGAGCAAATTGGAATATGCAGACTGCTTTGAAGGAGATAGGGAAATGTACCAGAAATACTCTATGAGTCAGAACTGTATTTGAACCCATCTTTACTTTCCTATGACCTTATACAATTTACTCAAACTCTTTAACCATCTGTTTATATGTCAAATATATATTTAAATCTATATTGCAGCATAGCAAGTTTCTTATGCCAATTAAATATTTGAATGAAGTAGCACACCTGTGACCCAATTGGCTCTCAGCAGCAGGATTGTTACTTGACGAGTGGAGAGATAATTTTTAGTTATCACTCTATATCTTAGTTAGTTGCATGACCTTACACTCTGCTGAACATACTTGGACTTCAATGTCATCCACAAAGTGAGTGGCTGAGATAAAAACCTAAAGATATTTCTACTTTTTTTTAAGATTTATTTTATTTATGCATGGGGTATAGACCAGAGGTGCAGGGGGTGAGAGGATTCATCAGAGACAGAGCGGGGAGCAGAACAGGCGGATCTACTGAAATACACTGCTGAGGGGAGCAGTGGGTGAGACAGGAGAGGTCTGCTGCGCCATGTGGGTGGCTCCCTGGCCAGCTGGGGGTCGAACTGCAAAGGCTGTGGATAGCTTCACAGTGTTGTGCTTAGCCCTTTGCACCACCAGGGATGCCTCTACTATGTTTTTAAAGGAAACTACCTTTTGGAAAAAAATTTCTATTTTTTACTAATCTTGCCAAAGCATCTCTGGGATTCAACAAGAGAATTAAACCCAAGTCCTGGCTTGTAAGGATACTTTACAACTGACCTCATTTTGCTGTTCCTATTAGAATTCTGACTTACAGATAGCTAAGGGCATACTATATGTTGTATTTATTCTTGACATCTATACCATGTCCTGTAGCACAGAAAAAACAGCCCATCTTCATTTTCTATTTTCTTATTAGGAATGATAGTAAATTTTTAGGGGTGGGTAGAAAGCTGATTATTTATAGAGAAGCTATTTCTATCCTAGATCTTTTTTCTTTTAAATTGAGCATAGAGTAGACTAATGTATGTGAAAGTGCTTCCTTATGCATTTGCTTTGTCTCAAATAAAGTGATTAGTCATTTCATTTTAATAATTATTAAAAATAAATAGATGTATACCTGATCTTAAAAAAAAATCATACACAGTTCCAATAGAATGAGAACGTTGCCTCTAAATTTTTCTCTTATGAAAACTGATTATGTATAATACAAAAAATGCAGCAAAATGATGAAAAATAAACTCATGGATTAAATCTAGACTAGTTTGTCATTGAATATTCAGTGACTTTTATAATATAGGACTCAAGTAAATTATTTTCCTTGTCATATTATATTGTTTTTCAATTTTAAGGGAATTCATTACTTCAGCTTGAGTTGCTTGGGTTTTCTTTGTGTGAAATTCCAATCAAAAGGAAGCAAGAAGAAGGATATCTTCAAACTGATACAGGTGAAATTTTGTGTAAGTCATATTAATATTTTATCATTCTCAGTTGAAATCTCCTTAGTAGAGCAAACCAATCCAAAGTGTAAACATAGGAATTAAAACAAAATGCTTGTAAAATATACACACACACACACACACACACAAACAAACCCTTCACAAACACAGAACTCTCATTCAAGGAGCTTAATGTTTATGAAAGAGGCACATGTTAAGATCACTTATATAATCCCCCTTCAACACATGTAGTGCTTAGTCTTCTGTTAGGGGAAGACATTAGGTTCGGTTTAATCTCTCCTGAAGTAGATCACTGCTATACAACAGACATTTGGAACATAAGATCAAAATGTGACTTTTGTATTATGATAAATTGAACTTTAATTCATACCAGAATAATAATTATTAATATTTTCTCAATTCAGAATTTAGAAAGTCTTATAAATCCTTCAAATAGTTATATAATTTGATCCATCTATCAACTCCATGATTAGAAATTTCATTCTTAAATATTATCAGAAGGTTTTAATCATGTATGACTTTTGATGCCTTTCTTTAAGAATAAATAAAACATGGACCTCCCTGGTGGCACAGCGGATTAAGTGCAATGCTATGAAGTAGTCTGCAGCCTCTGCAGCATAGGTTCAAGTCCAGCCAGCCATACGGTGCAACAGGCCTCTCCTGTCTCCTCGCTGCTCCCCTCAGCAGTGTCAGTCTGCCTGTTCTGTTCCCCGCTCTGTCTCTGGTGAATCCTCTCACCCTCCACACATCTGGCCTGTACCCCAGCTCTTGTGTAAATAAATAAATCTTTAAAAAAAAAATAAATAAATCACAAACACACACACACACACCCATGAGAGAGAAGGAAATGAGAGAAAGAAAGGAAAAGTTAAAAAGTAAAGAAATAATTTCATCAATATTTGTTCTATCTCTTTGAAGAATATCACTGATATTTTTATTGGTCTAACATTTGAATCTGTAAATCGCTTTTGGTAAGATGACCATTTTGATAATGTTAATTCTTCCAATCCATGAACAGAGGATGTCTTTCCATTTCTTTGTGTCTTCTTTTCTTTTAACAGTGTTTTATAGTTAACCCAATGCCCAAAAATAGATGACTGGATCAAGAAGATGTGGCACATATACACAAGGAATATTACTCAGCAATCAAAAAAGACAAACTTATGCAATTTGCAGCAACACAGATGGAGCTAGAAGGGATCATGCTCAGCGAAATAAGCCAGAAAGAAAAAAGAAAAATACTGGATGGTCTCACTCATAGCAGGAATTTAGAAAACCTAAATAAGGGACCAGGAAAAAGACTAATTATAATAAAGTAAAAATCAAAATCAACAAGCAACTATAAACCAGAGATACACTATGGGGGGGATGAAGGTCAATATAAGGAGGGGTGCAATTGAATGGGGAATATAACCAAAACGAAATGCATACATTGTGCAAAAATGAAAAATGATGTAATAATTATATAAAATAAAATACTAAAAAAGAGAAGAAGAAAAGAAAGAAACCCCTGTCCTCTAACCCAAATCCCCAAGAATGAGAATATAACTACATTGACAAATGTTATAAACCATGATACAAAGTCAGCCAAGGTGGTTTGGCTGAAAAACATTTATGTAATGCCATTTTCTTGGGAGCTTACCAAACTTCTAAGGGAATGAATGAAATAAAAGGGGATGGTAAGATGGTATGTCACTTTAAAACAACAAAAGAGAATTAGTGTAAAGAAGCACGTTAAAATTAAAATCCATATCCAATAGTCCTTAATATTTTATAGTTTATATTCCACCAATCCAATTAAAAACCTGGCTCTCTTTGTAATTAATATTGAAAGTCAAATATTTCTGGGGCGGGGAAAATGTCATATTTGCATTATTCTGTTATTTGAATTATATTTTATACAAAGTTAATGTGTAAACAATCTCAAAAGTGTTTTGGAAAGTACATTTTATTGCTGTAGATTTAAAACAAACTAAGACAGGGCCTCCCCTGGTGGCGCACGCAGTTGAGCGTCATGCTGTGTGAAGCTGTACGCAGCCTCTGCAGCTCTGGTTTGATTCAGGACAACCTGCGAGGGTCCCACATGGCACAACAGACCTCTCCTGTCTTTCCCACTGCTCCCCTCAGCAGTGTATTTCAGTCAGTCTGCTGTTCTGTTCCCCACTCAGTCTCTGGTGAATCCTCTCACCCTCCCACGCATCTGGCCTGTGCCCCGGTTCTTGTATAAATAAATAAATCTTTAAAAAAAAAACTAAGATAATTCTATTAGTTTAAAATTTAATATGTTAACTGTAAAAAGCAGTTTTTTTTTTTCTCAAAGGACAGTGAAAAAAAGGGAAAGAGAAGAAACTAAAATCTGAATTTAATCTATTCTCTAGTTGAATGTGCATTGCCATAATCTGAAATCATGTTTATGGTGTCTGCAAAGCTTTCTCCTCCCATTTATTTACTTTCCTTCCTCCCCTAACATACACATTGGAAGATTTTCCACAAGGGATCTGCAATGGTTATGAGTGTGTGTGTTAGAGAGAGGATCTTAAATTGCTATGCTCTCCAAGTATTCTTAAACATCACCATTGGGAGTGGAAATTGCTATAAAGCATTCTGAAAATAATTTTCAGATTGCTTTAATATTTTGCATAACTTTGATTCAGCAACTCCACTACTAGGAATTTATGATGAGGTGTTAATCAAGATATGCATACCACATGTATTTGTAGCATTATTTAAAAGTATTTTTTTTGAGAATACATGTCTAGCATTGTGGTTTGGTTAAAAAAAATAGTATATATCTGGGCCTCCCGGTGGGTGCAGCGGTTGAGCACTGGGTTGCAAAAGCTGCCCGCGGCCTCTGCGGCGCCGGTTTGATACCTGGCTGCTCCCCGCCACCGGAGGAGGGGTCCCACATGGTGCATAGACCTCTCCTGCCTCCCGCTGCTCCCTCAGCAGTGTACTTCGGTCCTTTCTGCCTGCTCTGCTCCCCGCTCTGGCTCTGGTGAATTCTCTCACCCTCCCGCGCTTCTGACTGTACCCAGTTGCTTGTATAAATAAACAAATAAATAAAAAATAAAAACAACAAACAACAACAAAAAGTTCACTACAACTCCATTTAGGCAAACAAAAGAGTTGGCAACTTTATTAAGTGGAATCATGCATAAACTTTTCTGTTAGCTTTATTTTCTGCAATATACGCTTGTGTGTGTGTGTTTACCAATCATGTACCATGTATGCCACTGACTTTGAATATGCCTTGCCTCTTCTGTATTTGGAGCTCCAGTTGCACATCCAGTGAAAAAGTATTCCAAGAGCAGGCCTCCCTGGTGGTGCAAGAGG
>NW_023601694.1:0-17652 GCF_014898055.3 Talpa occidentalis
TACCTATATAGACAAATGCATGTTATTTCACCACACCACAACAAGCCCCAGGAATCCTCCATTAGACCCCGTCCCCTTTGCTCCCACCCTACTGCACGCCCCTTTCAGTAGCCTTAGTAACAGTCCATTGTTCCCCTCCCCTCCTGGTTTCACTCCCCCCTTTCCCTTTTCCTCCCCCAACTCTCCTGGATGCTCAGATCTGGAGTCATCTTTCAAGGTTGCTTTGTCAGACCCTTGGTTTGGTTTTCTCTATATTCCACATATAAGTGAAACCATCCAGTATTTATCTGACAAACAACTTGTTTTACTTAGCACAACCCCTCCAGATCTATCTATGTTGCCCCAATGACATAAATTTATCTTTTTTTATTGCTGAGTTCATTGTGTATATTTCCACATCTTCTTGATCCATTCATCTGTTTTGGAACACTGAGGTTGTTTCCATATCTTGACTATTAAAAATAGTGCTGCAATAAACATAGGAGTGCAGGCTTCCTTTCAAATTTGTGTTTTTGTATTCTCTGAGTAGATACCTGGGAGTGGACCTGCTGGGTCATATGGCAGGTACAATTTTAGTGTTTTAAGGAACCACTTTCCATAGGGGCTGGAACAGAATTTATATTTCCAACAACAGGTAAGAGGGTTCCTTTTTCTCCACCCCATCAAAAGCATTTGTTGATCTTGGGTTTTTTTTTTAATGTGTGCCATTACCACAGGTATGAGGTGGTATCTCACTAGCTTTGTCAGTATTTCCCTTGGACAAGTGCCTATCCAGTTCTGCCATTTTTTGATTGGGTTGTTTGTTTTGGCTGTGTTAACTTGTCCATTTTTGGCTGTGTTAGCTCTTTGTCCATTTTTGATACCATTCCCTTATAAAATGTATGGTGTACAAATATTTTCTCCCATTCAGTAGGGTGTCTCTTCAGTTTTGTTTTTTGAACAGAAGCTTTTTGTTTGATATAGATCCAGTTTATAGTCTCCTTTGTTTTCCTTGTCACAAGAAATGAATCTGTAAAGATGTTTCTAACATTTATGTCATGAAGTGGTTTCCTATGTTATGTTCTATATATTTTATGATTTCAGATCTTACATCCAAGTCTTTTATCTACTTTGAGTTGATTTTACTGTATGGTGTGAGATAGTGAGATAGGTCTAGTTTCATTCTTTCACATGTGGGAGTTCAATATTTCCAACACCATTTATTGAAGAGGCTTCCTTGTTCCAGTATATATATTTTGATCATTTGTTGTAGATTAGTTGTCCACAAATGTGTGATTTTATTTCTATTCCATTGGTCTATGTGTCTGTTTTTGTTCCAGTACCATGATGTTTTTAATTATTATGGCTTTGTGGCATATTTTGAAGCCTGAAGTGTGAGGCCATCAGTCCCTCTTTATTGTCAGGATTGCTTTGGCTGTTCTGGGACATCTGTGGTTCATATGCATTTCAGTAAAGTTTATTGTATTTCTTTGAAAAGTGCCATTTAAACTTTGATAGGGATTGCATTGAATCTGTATACTGCTTTAGGTAGGATGGCCATTTTGACAATGTTGATTTTTTCCTATCCATGAACAGGAAATATAGTTCTATCCTTTGTGTCTTCTTGTATTTCATTTAACTATGCTTTACAGTTTTCCTTGTACAAGTTTTTCACTTCCTCTGTTAAGATTATCCTCCAGGTATCTAATTTCTGTTGATGACATTGTAAAGGAATGGTTTTCTTAATTTCTTCTTCCTGCTGGTTGTTTGAATATAAAAGGCAATGATTTCTGTGTGTTCATTTTGCTCTGAAGTTTATGTCATGGAGTGGTTTCCCTATGTTTTCTTCTATATATTTTATGATTTCGGACCTTACATCCAAGTCTTTTATCTATTTTGAGTAGATTTTACTGTATGGTGTGAGAGAGTGGTATACCGACCCTGCAACTTTGCTTATTTGCTTATATTTTCATTAGAGTCTTTGGGATTCTCTATGTATTTTATCATATCATCTACAAATAATAGCTTTATTATTTATCATTTGATTCTTTTTATAGCTTTATCTTGCCTAACTTCTCCAGCTAGGACTTCTAATACTATGTTGAATAGCAGTAGAGAGAGTGGACATCCTTGTCTTATACCAAATTTTAGTGGAAAAGCTTTCAGTTTTTCACCATTGAGAATGATACAAGCTGAGCGTTTGTCATATATGGCCTTTATTATGTTAAGATATGTTCCACTTACACCCAGTTTTTCAAGAGTTTTCATTATTAATGGATTCTGAATCTTACCAACTGCTTTCTCAACATCTATTGCTATGATCACAGTGGTTTTTACTTTCCTTTTTGTTGATGTGGTGAGTTACACTGATTGACTGTCCGATGTTGAAACATCGTGTGTTCCTGGTATATATGTTACATGGTTATGATGTATAATCCTTTTACTGCATTGTTGGATTTAGTTTGCTAAAATTTTATTAAGGATTGTTGCCTCTGTGATCACTTGGGCAAATGGTTTGCTGTCATTGTGTTGTTTGAATCAGCACAATGTTGGCCTCATTATATGTATTTGGAAGTATTCCTGCTTAATTTTTTGAGAGTTCAAGCAGAATAGGTGTTAGTTCATCTTTGAAAGTGTGGTAGAAATTGCTTGTGAAGCATTTGGTCCTGGACTTCTTTTTTTGGTAAAGTCTTGATTTCTGTTTCAATTTCCTTGTTTGTGATTCATCTGTTCAGGCTTTTTTTCTTTTATACTCCATCATGGATGACTGTATAATTGTAAGAATGCTTCCATCTTGTCTAGGTTGTCAAACTTGTTTCCATATAAATGTTCATAATAATCTGATTATCCTTTGAATTTCTGCAGTCTGTTGTAATTTCTCCTCTTTCATTTTTGATTTTTTTACTCTCTTTTTCTAATAAGCTGGTCTATTTTATTCATTTTTTCAAAGAATCAGCTTTCGGTTTTACTGATCTGTTGGACTATCTTTTCAATTTCCATTTCATTTACAGAAATAGATTTCTTTCCTTCTGCTGAATTTTAGGTTTTTAAATTCTTTTCAAGTTCCTTGAGATGAGAGGCAAGGTTGTTGATTTGGGCTCTTCCTTTCTTGATGTGGGCCTGTATTGCTACATACTTCCCTCTTAATACTGTTTTTGCTGTGTCCCATCATTCTGAAAGTTTGTGCCCTCATTATTATTTCTCTTAAGAGAAATAATACTTTTTGATTTCTTCTTTGATTTCCTCATTAACCCAGTGGCCTTTCAGTAGTGGGTTGTATAATCAATGCATTAGAGTACTTCATTATTTTATTTTTGTAGTTGAGTTGTTTTCTCTAATGTCTATTTTCAGATTTAATAGTAATAGTCTGATGTATTTTGATGTTCCTTCATTTAGTAAGTATATATTGATGAGTATTATCTCTTCCTGCTATATTGTTCCCTTAATCATTGTATAGTGTCCATCCTTGTCTCTGGTTACCTTTTTAACATGGAAGTGCATTTTATCTGACATTAAGTATGGCTGTCCATGCCTTCCTTTGGTGTCATTTGCTTACATAATTGTTTTCCATCCTTTAAGTGTATGTTTATCCTTGGAACTTAGGTGTGCTTCCTGGAGGCAGCAGAAGGTTGGATTCTGTTTCCTGATCCAACTCATAACTCTGTGTCTTTTTATTGATGAGTTTATAGTACATTTACATTTGGGGTGATTACTGACATATGAAAGTTTGCTGCTGCCATTTCATCCTTAATTTTGTGATTCTATTTAATTGCTTGTTCAGCTTTTTTGAGTGTTTATTCCTCTCTTTAGTTTAATTACTAAGGCTTCACTCAATATTCCTTGGAGAGGGGCATTTAGTGGTTACAAACTCCCTGAGATTCTGTTTGTCTGAGAAGGTCTTTGTTTCTCTCACATATGTGAAGAAGAGTTTTGCAGGATAGAGTATTCTTGGTTAGCAATTTTTATCTTGAAGTATTTTGAATTACTCATTCTATATCTTCTTGCCCATAGTGTTTCTTCAGAGAAGCCTGATGTTAGCCTAGTCAAGATTCCTTTATAGGTCATTGTGTTTCTTCCTTTTTATCAATTTCATTATTTTTCTTTGTCATGGTCTCAGAAGTTTTACTACTATATCTACTATATATCTTTTTTAAAAAGATTTATTTATTCATGCATACAAGAACTGGGGTACAGGCCAGAGGGGGTTGGGGGGGGGTAAGAGGATTCACCAGAGACAGAGTGGGGAACAGAACAGGCAGCTCAATGGAAATACACTGCTGAGGGGAGCAGCGGGCGAGTCAGGAGAGGTCTGCTGCACCATGTGGGTTGCTTCCTGACTGGGGATCGAATTTGTGCTGCAGTGGCTTCAGATTGCTTCATAGGTTGCATCTTAACCCCTTGAGCCACCAGGGAAGACCCCTATATCTACTACATCTCTTACTGTAGGTCTTTTTTTTTTTTTTTTGGCTTAGGTGTTAGGTAACCTGGTGTTCTGTTAGCTTCCTGTGTTTTTATGTTCAGTTCCCTCTCCAAGTTTGTGAAGTTTTCTTCCATTATTTTTTTTTTTTAAGATTGATTTATTTATTTATACAAGCACTGGGTACATACAGTCAGAAGTGCGGGAGGGTGAGAGAATTCACCAGAGCCGGAGCGGGGAACAGAACAGGCAGACTGACTAAGAAATACACTGCTGAGGGGAGCAGCGGGCAGCAGGAGAGGTCTGTGCGCCATGTGGGACCCTCACCCGTTGGCCAGGGATTGAACAGGCGCTGCAGAGGCTGCAGGCAGCTTTGCAGCCCAGCGCTCAACCGCTGCACCACCGGGGAGGCCCTTCTTCCATTATTTTTTAAAATAATTTTCCAGTTCCCTTATCTCTCTCTTTCTGAGATACCCATGGCATCAGATAATTCTCCAAGTCTTTCTTCATTTTTTTAGCTTTGTATCTCTCTTTTTTCTATTTTGATTTTTTCCCCATTTGACTCTTTGATCTTACTTATTTATTTTTGCATTAGTTTAGTCTACTTCTTTGACTTTCTAAGAATGTTTCATCTCCTCCACTTACCTTTCCACTTTTTTGAATTTCTACTATTTTCTTACTTAGAGGTTCAAATTTGATCATAACTCAGACAGTTTAGAGATATGCAGGAAAACTCAAAAAAGGAAATGAATGCTATGAAAAACAGAGTTTTCTTTGTATTGCTCCAATTCTTTGATTTTCTTAATAATATGGCAGTTTTTACTTCTGCATCTGATAGGAATAAAAGCTCTTCCATGTCTTTGTGAGTTGGTCCTGGATATTTGTTTTCTCTCCATGATCTACTGTTCCCCTGAGGACTTGCTTGGCCATTTGCATTTCTGTTTCTCCCCATCATTTACTTTCAGTTTGTTCTGTAGTAGGAAACTTTGTTGTGTGTGGGTCCTCCTTTTCCGCTGTTTAGGGTGTTTACCAGTTGGTGGGCATGGCAGTTGGTGCTTGTGGGGTTTGGTGTGGTGCTAGAAATTCACTCCAAGTCTACTTGGGTCCAGGATCCAGGCATTGCAGCATCTGGGTCTGGGCAGGGGCTAGGGCCAGGAATGAGAGCAGCCCTGCAGCTCACCTCTAGGTTCACTGGGGCCAGTATCTGAGCATCACAGTACCCACATCTGAGGACTAGGGAGTTGAAAACCTTTTTCTAATGGTCTAAACACATGAGTTCTAGCCAAGTTCCTCATAGGTACATGGCTCAGCTCTTTGCTTTGATCCTTAAACAAAAGTTATCCTTTTCTCCTAGAAGGTCTGAAATTTTCTTATGAATAACAGAGGGATGAAGTCTCAGAGTGAGTGCACCATGAATCTGTAAAGGCCCAGCGGCCAGTTCAACACATTGCTGACCACTCTTTCAACTGACCTAATCTGGTTCAGTTCTGGTTCCTGCACAGAAATGCTCATGGCCAGTAGCCCTGGGTCTTGGCATCAAGCTGGCCAATTTTGTCTTTTTTCAATCTCTTGCCTCAGACTCTTAAGCTATCTATCCTGCCCCATGGACAGCCTTTGGAGTTCCTCCCTCTCCTATTTGTGCTTCCTATCCTCTAAAATCAATAGCATTAGATGGACCAACTGCAGCTCTCTAAAAAGCCTTTCACTTCAAAAATCACAAACTTAGAAAAATGTTCAGGCTCATGAGAAGGGGAGGGTGAACTTTCAGAAAGGGGTTAGTGCAGCTGGACCAACCCTGCAGGAGTAGGCCATATCAGTGCACGGGAGGTGCTATGTCAAAATCTGGGCTACCTTGTGTTTAATGTCACCAACAGGTCTATCTCTAGCATTTTCAGCAAAGGAAACTGATTCCAGGCAGGCAGCACCCATTTCCTGAATTCTGAGGACATATGTATTTGGTGAAATCATGTGTTTTCATTTGGAATACTATCTCTAGAAACGGAAGGTCTGGGTCAGATTTTGCTTTACAGTCATGTGCGAAAGTCACTTAGCCTTCCTGAGCCTTGATTTCTCTGATATAGGAAAGCAGGTAACCAGCCACCCTGCCCTCTTTGGTCAACTTTATGGAAATCTTACAAGTGAAAAAAATCCATCCTGGGACAGCCCCATGCTAGGTACACTGATGAGGTCTCAGTATTTGCTATTTTTCCCAGTTCATGTTTCTGCATGTCTCGTGCTATCTGTCCCCACTGGGCACACGGATTCCCAACACTAGGGATAACTATGATGGGCTTTAGAAATTAGCATCCATTTGTCATACCTTCATTTGAAATTATGTGAATACAGTAATCTCATTTGAAGTTGGAAATTTCAAAATTTACCACACTAAATGCCACTCGACACGTGAAAATCAAAGAGCTAGAAATGCAGTCTGAATGCATAGCATTTCTATTTTAAAAAGTCAAAAAGTTACTGATGTAAAGTTAAACAAATAAAACTAGATTTAACCTTTCTAAGAGTGGCTGTTTTCAAGAACAAGTAAAATTAACACTGGGTCTGCCAGTCATGACAGTGGAGATAGAAGGGAAAGAAACATTTGGAGACAAAGGTTGGGATGTGAGAAAGAAATGTAGGACTGGGAAAACTGAGTCTTCCCCCTGATCATGATGTGCAGGGCTGCCAAGCTCACCCTGTGGCCCCAAACATGTAGACCAGCAAGTCAGAACACAATCCTTGCTAGTGTGGACGCCCCAATCCATGACACAAACACACAACCTACCAATACTCTCCTGACCTGAGGGAAGCTCCACACTGGGAGAAAAGCATCACATCTCCTGTTCATTTATTTAATCACTCTCAGTCACAACTCCTTGTATCCTTGGGCAGGCTCCCAGAACTCCCAACAGTGCCTAGCACACGAGGTGCTCAAATGCATTCCTACTATGAAGACAACATGTTCTACCTTCCAGGAGAGCATGGGGGCAAAATGCCTCCATTTCCTGACTAGCCATGCTAGGAGAATAGGCAGCAGCCATGCACATACCAACCCACATGTTGTGTAGGTATACAACACATACACACATGCACTTCTCTAGATATGCAGGTATAGGATACACTCATGAGTATTCCTGAATTAGGTGAAACACAGGTACATGTACATACCTGGACCCGGGTGATGTGCAGGTACAGAACACAGGTCACCAGGAAACAGATGCAGAACACCAACAGAAGCAGGAGGGCCAGACTCCTAGATATAGAAGACATACAGTTACTGTGAGCTGGGGCAAGGTGAAGCGTGCCCTAAAGGTGCCTGGGAATCAACCCACATCCCACACTCTACCCAGCATGTCACCCAGCCCTCAGGAAGAAGCAGAACCTCAGGAAGAAGCATCAAGTCTCCGGGGTCTTGCCTAAGCTGGTTCTCTTCCCGTGTCCACTCCCAAGTTCTACCCCTGTAGCTTGCAGGATCCCCAGTCCTGAGAACTTCCTAGAGGTGCCTTCCTCAAGAAGCACTAAAGTTGCACCGACGTGGCCACTGGACTCTGCTCTTTTACTGTACTTTGTCTGGGAAGGGGTTCCCTAGAAAAGGTTTGATCCCATATAGGTCCATCAAGGCAGTGACCCTCACCGTGTGCTCACATTGTCTGGGTGGGGGGTGGGGGGAGGGGGAACAGGACAGTTTCTATGTGTTTTCTTGAATCTCTCAGGAGAATTACTCCAATAAGGAAATTTATTAAGAAAGGATGTTGGCAGGGTGGGGGGTACAGAGTGAAGGTTTTCTGGGGTCTTCTTTGATTAAAAAAAAAACCTGCCAAATTAAAATCACAGTTTTCTTCCTTTTCAAGGGTCACTTTTCCTCATTTTAATATTTCTGAAAAATGCCATGCACCTAGAAACCAAGTATCCATTAGGTGTGCTGTAGGTTTTTTCCCTCAGAAACTATCATGACGTCTTTGGTGCGTGGTCAAAGACATGGATAATACAAGTGTCTTAGAAGTAAGTAAATTAAAAATTGAAAATCAAGAGTACCAGTCCCATACAACTTGGCATAAAGGCTTGCTCAACTAGTTACTTGAATAAATGGAGAAGTGGTACGTGGCTCATGCATCCCCAAACACTGGGCATGACAGGAGACTAACCTTGGGAGTCAAACTTGAATATAAAGAAATTCCCAATAACTTCATCTTATGGCAGGACACAGGACAACACTTACTGTGGGATTATGAGAAGGTAGACAAGGCCAAATAAGGCAGCCAGAATGAGGGCAAGCACGACGGCACTGGTGAAATACTCGTCCTGAAGCTGGTGGTACTATGGGATACAGAATTGACCATCAGTGGCCCAGCTTCCAGGAGACATGCAGACTCTGTCTTCCCAGGGATACCGAGGATGCTCAGAACCATTATGGGTGGAGAAGGACAGTGCCCATGCCCACACAGACCAGGAGAAGGGCCAGCAAGTGTAGCTGCATCTGGGGCCCGGCATCTCTGGTCACTGAGACGGATGACCTACCTTTCGCTCTCGCTCGGCTTGCTTATACTTCAGAGTGAAGAAGTTCAGGTCAGCCATCTCCAGCTCTGTCTGGCGGGCTTCCAGGAGGCGGCCAATGTACCTGTTAACACGTGTGCCCGGGGTGGTATAGACAACATTCGTAGAGAAAGATGAGCGGTTTCTGAGTTTCTCTGAAGTTGTTCTCAATGCCCTCCGCTGCAGCCATTGTGAAAAGAAAGGGAGATAATCAAATTCTCCATTTACTGAAGAAAAGAACTCATGCTCCCTCCACTCTGCGTCACTGCCCTCTGCAGAGTTAGGCTGCACTTGGGGATCTGAGATGTAATTGTAGGTTCACCACCAGCTGGCAGGGAGATCCCCAAGCCAGTTACAGTGCCACTGCTGTGCAGGTCCCCCTTCTGTAATGGGGTGCCATGGCACCTATGTGGTAGTACTGTGAGGAGGGCTGCAGGGCCCCACATGTGCCATGGGTGGGTCAGTGTCCAGCACAGAACAGTGATACAAACACTGGTTCTTTGAAAATACCAATAAAGTTGGCAAACCTACAGCAAGAGTGACCAAGAAAAATAGAGAAAAGACGCTAACAAATTCAGAATGCAGAGTAAGTTTACAATGGACCTTGAGACACACATACTATAATTTACCCAGAATGAAAGATAATGGGAATAGCCCTATAATAACTAAAGAATTTGAATTCATAACTTTACAGTTCCTGAGAAAGTGTTCTCCAAATAGTTTCACTTGAGAATTCTATCAGACATTTAGAGAATAACACCAATTCTACACATTCTCTATCAGGAAACAGAAGAGGGACAACACTTTTCAAAGTTAGTATTATCCTGGTATCAGAATTAAAGATAGCAAAAAAAAAAAAAAAAAAGGAAAACTATAGGAAATACCTCTCATGAATACAAATGCAAAAACCTTTCATAAAATATTAGCAAACAGAATTCAGCAATATATAACTAGAAATATATGACATGACCATTTTTAGGATTGCAAAACTGGTTAAATATTTCAATTTCAATGTAACCCACCATACCCCATGGTCATATCAATTGATACAGAAAAAGCATTGGACAAAATTCAATACCCATTCATGCAAAGAATGGTGAGAAAACCATGGGGACTTCCCCAACTGGATAAACAGCATCTGTAGAATATGTACTCCACACTCACTGCTGAAAGACTGAATGCTTCCCTGCCAGCTCTGGATGAAGGCAGATATACTCTTATTCACACAGGACTAACTAGAACTTCCAGCCAGTACAATAAAGTAAGAAAATGAAATGAAAGGCAAACAAATCAGAAAGAAAGCTGTCTCTATTTGCAGATGATATGATGATCTACATAGAAAGGGAAGGGGAGAATCCTAGAATGAACAAGTGTGTTTTACAAGATCACAGGACATGATATCAACATTAAAAATCCAGTGGCATTTCTTTATAGTAGCAGAGGATGTGAAGACCAAAATTAAAATATAGTACTATCCACAATCACTAAGAAAAATGGACTAGTAGACATAAATCTAAAAAAAAAAAAAAAATCAATCTTGTATGCCCACAACTATACAGCACTGATTAAAGAAATCAAAGATCTCAATAAATAAAGACACTTAACATGGTTTGGATTAAAAGGTTCAGTGATGACAAGGTTCCCCATTTTGACACACAAAGATTTAACATACTTCCAGTCAACATCCCAGAAAGATTTTTTTTGTAGACAAAATTATTCTAAATATTAAATGAAAAGGTAATGAGACTAGGATAGCTCATTCTTTATCAAAAAAAAAAAAGGGGGGGCGGAGCAACATGGCAGCGAGGAGACGCTGCGAGTAAGATCTCCCATTAAAAAAAGTTAATAGGGAGGAAAAGCGGCAGGTCCCAGTGAGAACTGGGACACGGAAGATAAACAGGTGACGCCAGCAAACTGCCCGAAGAAGAAAGTGGCCATAAAAGAGGACCAGAAGGGAGGGAAGCGCAGAACCCTGCTCCCCTCCCCCACCCACAGAGGCGGCACTCTCCGACCGGCAGAGAGGAGGAAAAGAACAAACTAAAACGGCCAACAAGAACAAACGACGCAGCAAGCGGGACCGTGAGTGGAAAGGAACTATTGCAGCCACCACACCCCGTGAACGGGAGCTGTGGAGAACCCCGCAGGATCCGCCGCGGAGGTGAGCGAACGGCTCCGGGCGCCATTAAAGAGAGACCCCGCCCCCGGGGAGGAGACCAGCACCAGCACACAGCCCCGGGCCTCCTGGTAAGCTTGGGCGGAAAGGCAGCGCGCTGGAAAAACAGGCGCGGATCGCTGTCAGGATTGCGTGGAACAGCAGCACGCTGGAAAACCAAGTGCAGATCGGAATCGGGATCGCGCGCAGAAAAGCAGTGCAGTTGAAAAGCAAACGCGGATCCAGATCGCAGCTGCCCAGGTCCCTGCGCCTGCGACCTAGGCTTGCGGGGAGACGCGCGGAGGCCCTCACTGAGTGAGCAGGCCCAGGCGCCCAGGCACGGGAGCGGGATTCAAAAGGCGCCATTCCCGCGCCACTGAACTCGGCTACAGCCTGAGTCCTGGAACTGAGGGCTTTGGAACTGACACCCGGGGCACGAAACTAGGGGCGTGGGTTCCCCATGATGGTGGGGCACAAGGCAGACACAGCACCCCAAAGCCGTTGAGGTTTACCCTACCATTCCCGCTCTATTCCCTGTCCCACGGGGTGGAAAATCAGCTCCCAAGGGCTCCAGGAGAGATCTCTGGCGCCACCTAGCGACTTGAAGCCAGCAGAGGCGCCTAGAGGAGCCAGTGGCCAGCTGGGGAGTTAACCCACGCCGGGCCCCTTCCGACCAGTAGTCTGAGCCCACAGGGGGAGCGAGCACCCACAGCCGGGGCAGACCAGGCGCGCAGAAGAGTGTGCCTGAGACCGGATGCACAGGGAGTGTGTCCCACATCACCATCTTAGAACAGGGACATTTCTTCAGTAAAGACTACCTGCAGAAGGCTTCCTCAGGAGCCAGAGGTGAGCGGGGGAAGTTCGCCCACGCCAGACCCCCTCTGGCCTGCAGTCCAAGCCCAGAGGGGGAGCAGGAACCCACCGCCGGGGCAGACCAGGCGCACAGGGGAGTGTGTCCCCACATCGGCATTTTAGAACAGGGACCTTTCTCCAGTAAAGACTGCTTGAAACTGACAGATGACTCCTGGAGGAACCAGAGGAGAGCAGAGAAGCTCACCCAGATGCCGGCCAGTCCCAACTACACAGTGTCCCAACGCATACGGCAAATTAGAAAACAGACAGTAGGGAGGAGAAGAACCACACGCAACCTAGCAACTCCCCAGGGAAAAAGCACACCACAAAAAGAAAAGCAGCCCCCAGATTGCAACAACAGTAACTTGGAAGAACTTCTGAGCCTTCCAGAAAGAGAATTTAAAATTGCCGTGATTAAAAAACTGACAGAAGTCATAAAGGAAAACAATGATAAGGGAAAAATAATCAACGATCAGAAGAATGCAATTGAGTCCCTAGACAGGGAAAACAATGGTCAGAAGAATGAAATTGAGTCCCTAAAGAGGGAAGTAAAAGAAATGCAGGAGATCAAAGAATTAATGGAAGAACTAAAGAATTCTGGGAAAGCAATGAAAGCAGAATAGATGAAATGGAAGAACGAATAAGTAATCTTGAAGACACAGAAATAAAAAGAACCAAAACAGAAAAGGAAAGAGAAGTACGAAGGAAAAAGAACGAAGAAGACTTCGGGAACTATCTGACTCCATGAGGAAAGGAAATATAAGAGTTATAGGAATACCAGAAGGAGAGGAGAGAGATGTAGGAACAGAGAAATATTCAAAGAGATAATTGAAGAGAACTTCCCAAATGTGAAGAAGGAGCTGAAAATTGATATACAAGAAGCAAGAAGAACACCAAACTTCCACGACGAAAGGAAAAATACAGCAAGACACATAATAGTAAAGCTCCCAAGAATCCAGGACAAGGAAAAAATAATGAAGCTGGCAAGAGGGAAGAAACAGATAACATTCAAAGGAAAGCCAATCAGGCTGACATCAGACTTCTCCGAAGAAACACTACGGGCAAGGAGAGAATGGAGGGACATAGTCAACAGACTCCAAGAAAACAGATGCCAACCAAGAATTCTCTATCCCGCAAAGCTCTCCTTTCTCTTTGAAGAAAGAATATGGACCTTCCCAGACAAACAGAAACTCCGGAATTTCATTGCAACTAAACCCCCACTCCAAAAAATACTACAAGGAGTCCTAAAGCCAGAACCTCAGAGGGACGAATAACAATGAAAGAAGGCCAAAAAAAAAAAAAGTTATTAAAAGAATAAATAAATAAAATCAAAGGAAAGACAAACACAATGGCAATACAGATGCTAACATATCAATATTAACTCTAAATGTAAATGGACTAAACTCTTCAATAAAAAGACACAGAGTTGCAGCCTGGATTAAGAAACAAAACCCAACCTTTTGCTGTCTCCAGGAAACACATTTAGCTACAAAGATAAAAATAGGCTCAAAGTTAAGGATGGAAAACAATCCTACAAGCAAATGGACCAAAAAAGAAAGCAGGAACAGCTATACTTATATCAGATAAAACAGATTTCAAACTCAAAAAGATAAAAAGAGACCCAATGGTCACTACATTATGATCAAGGGGACAATACTTCAAGAAGAAATAACACTCATTAACATATACTCACCAAACGAAGAGCACCAAAATATATCAGACAACTGTTGTCCTCTCTGAAAACAGACATCAGAGAAAACACATACGTAGTGGGAGACTTCAACACACCACTATCAACAATGGATAGATCAACAAGACAAAAAATAAGTAAAGAACTAAAGCTCCAAATAAGGACCTAGAGCATTTGGGCTTAACAGACATCTATAGAACACTAACCCAAAAAAAACGGAGTACACATTTATCTCAAGTGCACAGGATCATTCTCCAGGATCGATCACATACTGGGGCACAAGACAACATCAACAGATACACCAAGATTGAAATCATATCAACCATCTTTTCTGACCATGAAGGCATCAAACTAGAAATAAACCATAAAAGAAGGCAAGGAACTTTCCTACCTCATGGAGATTAAAACCACACTACTGGAAGACCACTGGACTAATGAGGAGATCAAAGAAGAAATTAAAAAATTTTTTGAATTGAACGACAAGGAGGACACCAATATCCTAATGTATGGGATGCAGCAAAAGCAGTAATAAGAGGAAAATATATAGCAATAGAAGCTCACATCAAGAAACAAGAAGAACTCAAAGAAACAACCTAATCTCGAAGCTCAAAGATCTAGAAAAGAACAACAAAAAACCCAAAACCAGTAGAAGAAAAGAAATAATAAACAAAAGCAGAAATAAATGAAATTGAAACTAAAAAACAATCCAAAAGATCAATGAAACCAAGAGCTGGTTCTTTGAAAAAATCAATAAAATAGACAAACCCCTAGCCAGGCTCACAAAGGAAAAAGGGAGAAAGCACAAATAAACAGGATCATCAATGAAAGAGGAGAAATCACAACAGACACAGCAGAAATCAAAAGAATAATCAGTAACTACTATGAACAGTTATATGGAAACAAGTTTAACAATCTAGAGGAGATGGACAAATTCCTACAACTCTACAATCACCCAAGCTAGATAAAGAAGAAATAGAACACCTAAACAGACCAATTACAAGCAGCGAAATTGAAATGGTAATCAAAAACCTCCCAAAACAAAAGCCCAGGACCTGATGGATTTACAATGAATTCTACAAAACATTCAGAGACGAATTAGTGCCTATCCTTCACAAACTCTTCCAAAAATTGAGAAGGAGGGACAATACCAAACACATTCTATGAAGCCAACATTACACTAATACCAAAACCAAACAAGACAACACAAAAAAGGAAACTACAGGCCAATCTCCCTAATGAACACTGATGCAAAATCCTCAATAAAATTTTAGCTATCAGAATCCAACAATGCATCCATAAGATAATTCACCACGACCAAGTAGGATTCATTCCAGGGACACAAGGATGGTTTAACATCCGAAAATCAATCAACGTTATCCAACACATCAACAAAAAGAAATATAAAAACCATATGATAATATCAATAGATGCTGAGAAAGCTTTCGACAAAGTGCAACACCCATTCATGATAAAGCCCTTGAAATTCTTGGGATACAAGGAACATACCTCAACATCATAAAAGGCCATCTATGACAAGCCAACAGCCAGTATCATTCTCAATGGTGAAAAGCTGAAAGCAATTCCATTAAGATCTGGAACAAGACAAGGATGTCCACTCTCACCACTGCTTTTCAATATAATACTGGAAGTCCTAGCCAGAGCAATAAGACAAGAGAAAGACATCCAAGGAATCCAAATAGGAAAAGAAGAAGTCAAACTATCACTATTTGCAGATGATATGATAATATACATAGAGAACCCCAAAAGTCCACAGAAAAACTAATTCAACTCATCTATCAGTTCAGTAAAGTGGCAGGATACAAAATCAACACGCAAAAGTCAGTAGCCTTCCTATACACAAACAATAAATCTGAAGAAGAAGAAATCAAAAAAACCATCCCTTTTTTTATTGAAACAAAAAAATCAAATATTTGGGAATAAATCTAACAAAAGAGGTAAAGGACATATACAAAGAAAACTATAAAACACTGTTAAAAGAAATAGAAGAAGACACAAAGAAATGGAAAGACATCCCTGCTCATGGATTGGAAGAATAACATTATTAAAATGGCCATCCTTCCAAAGCAATATACAGATTCAATGCTATTCCAATCAAAATTTCAATGTCATTCTTCAAAGAAATAGAACAATTATTGATGAAATTCATATAGAATCACAAAAAACCCGAATAGCCAAAGCTCTCCTGAAAAAAAAAGAAGGGAATGGAGGCATCACACTCCAGACTTCAAACTCTACTACAAAGCCATAATCATCAAAACTGCATGGTATTGGAACAAGAACAGACATACAGACCAATGGAATCGAATAGAAAATCCAGAAATAAACCCACAGATTTATGGTCAACTAATCTTTGACAAAGGAGCAAAGACTATGCATTGGAGCAAAGAAAGTTTGTTCAATAAATGGTGCTGGGAAAACTGGGTCGCTACATGCAAAAGAATGAAGCTTGACCACTACCTCACACCATACACAAAAATCAACTCAAAATGGATTAAAGAACTAGACATAAGACCTGAAACCATAAAATATATAGAAGGAAATATAGGCGAAACACTACGTGATTTGCACATCAAAGACATCTTTACAGACACATCACCCAAAGCAGTGATAGTGAAGGCGAAGATAAACAGCTGGGACTACATCAAATTAAAGAGCTTCTGCATAGCAAAAGAGACAATAACAAAACAAGAGAAACCCCACCAACTGGGAGAACATTTTTGCACCCAATACTAATGATAAAGGACTGATCACAAAAATCTGCAAAGAGCTGATGAGACTTAACAACAACAAAGAAAAGAATCCAGTCAAAAATGGGCAGAAGAGCTAAAAGAAACTTCTCTGAAGAGGAAATGCAAATGGCCAACAGGCATATGAAAAATGTTCAACATCACTTGTAATCAGGGAAATGCAAATCAAAACTACTATGAGATACCATCTTACACCAGTGAGAATGGCACATATTAAAAAAACTAGCAACAACAAATGTTGGCGAGGGTGTGGAGAAAAGGAACTCTTCTGCACTGTTGGTGGGAGTGCAAACTGGTCCAACCACTGTGGAGAGCTGTGTGGAGATTTCTGGACCTACTAAACATAGAGCTTCCATATGATCCAGCAATTCCACTCCTAGGTATTTACCCAAGGACACAGAAACATCAATTCCAAAGAACACCTGCACCCCTATGTTTATAGCAGCACTGTTTACAATAGCTAAGCTTTGGAAACAACCCAAATGCCCAAAAATAGATGACTGGATCAAGAAGATGTGGTACATATATACCATGGAATATTACTCAGCATTCAAAAAGATAAACACATGCAATTTGCAGCAACATGGATGGCACTGGAAGGGATCATGCTCAGCGAAATAAGCCAAGAAAAAGAAAAATACCGGATGGTCTCACTCATAGCAGGAATCTAGAAAACTTAAATAAGGGACCAGGAAAACGAATAACTATAAGAAAGTGAAAATCAAAATCAACAAAAAACTACGAACCAGAGACACTTTTAGGGGCGGGGGTGGGAGGGAGGGATTGGGGTCAGAATGGGGGGGCTGCAATTGTATGGGGAATATAAAAATAAAATTTATTTATTAAAAAACATAAAAAAAAGGTTTTTTCAATAATAGTGTTGGAGCAATATCGATAAACAAAAAAAAAAATGAATGATATCCTCAACACTTTATAAAAATTAACTCTAATATGTTTAACCATAAATCACAAATGTATAAAAACTCTTAGAAGAAAATAATATGTGAAAATCTTTCAGATTTGGGTTATGTAAAGAGTTTTTAAACATGAACAAAATACACACAGCTCATTTTAAAAAATCAATAAATTGGCCTCCCCGGTGGCGCAGCGATTGAGCGCTGGGCTGCAAAGCTGCCCACAGCCTCTGCAGCACCGGTTCGATCCCAGGACGCCAGGGAGGGTCCAGCATGGCACGCAGACCTCTCCTGCAGCGCCCGCTGCTCCCCTCAGCAGTGTACTTCCGTCAGTCTGTCTGTTCTGCTCTGGC
>NW_023601695.1:0-42722 GCF_014898055.3 Talpa occidentalis
AAGCTGAGGACAGACTATACCATTGGTTCATTTTCCTGTAAAAGCTGATCATCAGATGAGCACTCAAACCAGCAGTACTATGTTGTGATCCAATTGGCAGTGTTAGCTTCTTGGGACCAAGGATTTCGCTTTGCTAGCATTGATACATTTTATCTACAATGGTTAGATAACATTCTTCAGAACCATGTAGGAATAGGCCGTGTGTCAGTGTATAGATTCTGACATAAAAGTGAATACTTAATCAAAAGAAAAATTCTGTTCTAGTCAAATTAGTAAACACTATTACCTTGAACATTTCTTGATGATTTCCATTAGGTAATATCCAGTATTCAGTACTGTTCCTTTTTGAACTTTTCCCTAACTGCTAATATACTTTGAAAATTAAAATTCAGGGAGTTAATTTTAAGAGTTGTTGAAAAATGATGACATTTTATTAACTAAAGCTGGTGCAACATAAAAATTAAAAGCAACCTGAATGTTCCAGAGATGCTCAGTAATGCCCCCATATACTTCTCTCTTTCATACAGTGACTACATTGCAGCTGAAGGAGGAGTTGATAGATGGAGAGGATTATAATTTCCTCCAAGGAGCATCTGATCAGGAAAGCAATGGTTCTGCCAACTTCTACATCAAACAAGAGCCCTGACATGGCTCAGAAACTGAGGGCGGGAGGGGAAGAATTTTACACAGGACTGATTTATAGTCAATCCAGCTGTACAGCGGGGCTATTCTACTGGGACATTTTGCTAAACATAGAAAATTTCAGTTCCAGATTTTTCAGGTGGGTGGGGAAACTATTTTAGTCGTGGGGGAAATTTTTCAATTTATAAAGATGGACAATTTTTGTGTTGTATTTGAAGCTTTTGAAAGAATTTTGTAATATTTTCCAAGTTTGGATTTATGTGCATTGTTAACAAGAACTGAAATTCTAACTTTTTTGGTAAGATTAAAGTTTAGGTAGCAGGATTGAAGGAAATGATTTGAGAAGGATATAGTTGTAAATGCAAATGAACTGTCATTACAAATGAACCTTTTTTGGTACTTGTTGAGAGATTTGAGGATTTTAGAAGTTAGGCCAGTCACATCTCCAGCTTCCTTTGCTGCAGAAATATGCAACTGGACCCCCATATGGAGGGTTCATCACCACAAAGATCATGGAAAGAGTGATTAATTCTGCTTGTTAGCATTTTATTGCAGACCATTTTAAATGTTTGTACAGAATTGTTTTTCATTCTGTGAAAATTAGAGTTCTGTATGAAACTGGAAGAACTCTGGATACTTTTATATATAAGTTCTCTTTTAATTAAAAAAATGGTTAAAATTATCTAACACTAAAGTGTTAAACTGGAATGGTTGACAACATATACAGGATAGGTCTACATGTTGAGGGGTTGGGGGAAATGCAATATTGTCCTAGGTTTATTTTATTTTCCTTACTAAAAAATACCCCACAGAAGGAATTCTGATCAGTTCTCTGCCATTTCCCTCCATTTGTGAGATAATGTTTGGTATAACCACACCCCAAAACAGATGTTCTGTATTACCAGAAGAATCAAAATTTGTGTAAAGCCAAAATAAGTTTAGATTTCACAATCATTCCAGCTCTGCTTTTAACTATTCTGGATTTTGTTAGAAAAATAATTTGAAAGAGAATTGTCCTAAAATTCCATATATATATATATATATATATATATATATATAGTATGAATTCTCTTTAATGGTATTCAGAATTTATTTTAATAACTGATTTGGACCATTTTGAACATTCCCTATTTTGAAATTCACATGGCTTCCTTTAAAAAAGGATGTAAGGGTAAATTGGTGAAGTTTGCTCTCTGCATTTTCTAACTTTCTGAGTTGTGACTGAATGAGAGAGCTCTAGCGTTTACCAGTGAGGTTCATAAACTAAACTCTCAGGAATTAATAGCATCAGTTCTAGAAGTGCTTCTGGGTCTTAGCCTGACCTCTTCAGAGTGGTAATATTGACCATCTCCTCTGGAATATAGGTAGGGCTAATTAGAAATTAATCAAAATGATTAACCTCTACAGTCCTTCAGCCTATGGAATGCTTTAAAATATGTTAATGGAAAGCCCCAGGAGACCATTTTAGGTAAGATTTTTGTTTGAATTTTAAAATGCGTAGAACGTTAAAAACCAGCAATTTATTTTCTAAAATATTGCTCTACTTTTGGGAATAATAGCATTGGTAATACGCACAGGTTTACCTCATTCTATGCAAGAGGGGTTAATAACATAAGGTTTTGTAGTTGCTACTGGAAGTAAAATTTGTTATTTTATAGTGTAAGAATGTATGGAATCGCATGTCAACATTTCTTAGTACTGACTCTTTAGGGGCATAAATGTAGATCATATCAACGCCAAGTTGATTTCTCATGTGTCAAATATATGTGAATTCAGCTGTTAAATTACTGGATATTTATCTTAAACAATATTACTGAGAGGGACCTACTGTAAATGTGACATCCTCACACTTCCCAAATCTTTAACTTTTAAGAATCTTCCCGTAAACTTAAAACCTAGAAGACTTCCAAAGCAAGGGTCACAGCAGTCTTTATTCTCAGGCTCAGTGAATTAAACCCAAGACTGATTCCATTGACATGGGCACTAGAAGCCAGTTGTATGGCGTGCTCTACCAATTCCTTGGGCTTAGGGGCTTGATGAGGAACTGAATAAACCAGGAGGGGTTTGATTTGGAGCCTGGTAATTAGTTCTGTGAAATACTTATTTGTAGCCAAGTTTTATAAGCTTCCGATTCTAGAGTAAAACCAGGCTCTGTGTATTTTCAAGTTTCCCAGCTATTCATGAAGTGTTTGTCTTGATCCCGTCACCAACAGTTAAAGGTTGGGCAGGACTTCCTACTATCTGAACACAATCTCAAGCCCTCTTCATCATTCAGACTCTTAACTCCTACTGCTGATGAACGGTAAATAAATTAATGCAGAGGAGATTTATGTCTCAGCCATAACTCCAACTGTACAACTCAACAGCAGCCCCATTCTCTTATGGTTATTCAAAATGTACTGCTGACCTTGGGTTTGTTTTTGGTTTTTTTCCTGTTAGGGTTATTTGGGTTTTTGTTTTTTGTTTTTTTGGTAGTTAAAAATCTTTAACCTTTTCCTTGCTATGTATGAGGAAAGCTCAAGCTGTTATCAACTTCTTATTCTACGGATACTAACACGGGTTTTCAGTGTTTGTTTGTTTTTATTATTATTAATTTTGCGTGATGTGAATACCCTCTCCCATCAATATTTGTATTATGGTGCTATATATTTGGTAATGATCCTTTACTATTGGGAAGGGATTTTAAAAATACTGTGATTAAACTGGGTTTCTTCCTTTGATTTTCATATTTTAAATAAAGCCACAGTCATTTATACAAATGAAAAGCATCTGTCCCTGGGCAAATCTTTTGAGGACAGAGGTCAAAGTAAACTGCATAAGGTTTTTACATCATTTCTGTATGTATTTGATATATAGATCAATATCTGTACAAATTTAATCTTTTATTTTCTTGGTAACTTGTGATCATTGAGAAAGTCTTTGAAACTTTCTCATGAAGTGTATATAATGCGTGAAAAATTCCTTTGGAGAAATTTGTTCTTTTCATTTTTACCAAACTGCAGATTTTCAGCATGGATGTGAAAAGCATTAAAATTATAACTTTGTGTACAAGATGAAAGTAATTCACTAAATTTGCCTTTTTTTACACAAAATAAAATGTTAAAGTTAAGTTGTATTTGAGCAATTTTTAACATGCTTTGGTCTTTAAGGGGATTTTTTATTCAGAATGTCGAGTGTCTTCTGTAAGCAATCAGAGGTCCCTGTGGAGTCCAGTCAGTTCCTTCTTCAAGGAACTGTAATCTATTATGGGAAAGAAAGCACATGAGTGAGGAAGAATTTCCTACTAGCTGATAGGGAGGAAAAGAATATTGGGGGGTGGGAGGGTGGCGCTACTAGGGTATGATTGGAGTGGAGATTTCAGCAACAGAGGGAAAAAGCAAAACCATAGCAAGGGGGCAAGGGTGAGTGTTGCCCACTTATGGGTAAATTAAGACACTTTAGCTGTTAGAACAAGGTGTTACAGATTTGGCATCTCGCCACTAAGGGACTTTTTTTTAAGCTTCAATGACCTGAGCAGCAGAGGGATTCATAGGATATAGATGTTATCCTAGGTAGCACTTGTTCACATTAAGAGGGAATTCAAAGTCCTCCTTTAGCAACAACAGACTCTCTGGAAAACTTTTGACTACAAAAGCAATTCATAGATAGTTCTGTGGATATAAGATAGTAATGAGGATGAATTGGGTCTTTTCAGTCATTAATTTCATTATGCTTCAGAAAAATATAGCACATTCCAAGAACAACAAAAGTGGAAACTAATTTCTGCCCTACTTTCTGTTTAAATGACAAACCATTGCCCCAAGTTGGAATTCCCAGGTTAACTATCATTTGCTATATCATGTTTTGCTATTTATTTCTACATCTCTCAAATCATTTTAAGTCATTAACGCTAGTTGGAAATATTTAAGAGTAACAGTATATTTAAGAGTAACAGAGTATTTGAGTAACAGTATTTCCCCCAAGCAAGTCACATTTTAGCATCATTTCAAACCCTATGAGGTAGGGAAACAGTTAAATATTTACTTTTTACAGATTTTTACTGAGACTTTTACCCTTTTTAGCAGTTAAGAATTCCAAGCAGGGGCCTCCCAAATGGTGCAGCAGTTGAGCGCTGGGTTGCGAAGCTGCCTGCAGCCTCTGCAGCGCTGGTTCGATCCCCGGCTGCTCCCCAGCCACTGGAGGAGGGTCCCGTATGGCACGCAGACCTCTCCTGCTGCCCCCTGCTCCCCTCAGCAGTGTACTTCGGTCCTTCTGCCTGCTCTGCTCCCGCTCTGGCTCTGGTGAATTCTCTCACCCTCCCGCGCTTCTGACTGTACCCAGTGCTTGTATGTATAAATAAATAGATAAATAAATAAATAAATATTAAAAATGTTTAAAAAAAAGAATTCCAAGCAGGCCAAAACAATTATGTAAACAGTGACATATTTATTATGTATTCAAAAAGTTACTGAAAGCAACAGAAGATTCTGAATAAATGGTCAACTTTCACACACCCATCTGGTATAGAGGATTAGGTCCAAACCAAAGTTTACCCCAGACTATACCTTTAATTTTGCCCGTCTATACCTTTTTCATTCAAGTCTGCCAAATTCTTTCTCTCAGCTCTTGCCACTCCAGACTTGACTGCACCTAAACTCACGAATTTGACCTGTCACTTGGAGACTATAAGGAAGTAAGGCACAATGACCAAGTGCTTGGAGTCTGAAGACAGCTGCTCAGATGAGAGTAGCTTCTTTACCTATTAGAACTTTACCTGTTAGAACTTGAAGATAAAATGAATTCATGCATGTGATTTACCCACAACAACCCTGCCTCAGGGTAAGCCTGTATTTTGCTGCTGTTATCACCCAGGGACCTCAGCCAGTGTGCATAGAATCACCAGAGAGCCCAGTGAATGCAGAGCCCCAAGAGCCTAGAACTTTAATGATCAAACTTTTAAACTGGTGAAAGCATGTAGCATGTAAACATGAGATTAAATTTGAAGTTGAAAAATTGAGAATTGTTATATTTCTTATCAACTGACTTGACACTAGAATTTTGAGTTTTTGTGCCAAGCTGTTAAACTGTGCCATTGTCTTGTAGCATAAAAAAAGGTAATAATCTGGGCCTCCCTAGTGGAACAGGGGTTAAAGTCAGAGCTAACAAATTATCGCCATCTCTGGCCAGGAAGCTAACCCACATGGCGCAGCAGACCTCTTTTGCCTCTCCCTCTGCTCCCCTCAGCAGTAGTGTTTCAGTAGATCCACCTATTCTGCCCAACAATGTAACTCTGGACAACCTGACTAGCCTTAATTCTCTATCAAGTACTAGCAAATTCTGTATACAGAAATGCACGTTACAGTATCAGCTAAAGCAGGTGTGATAATTATTATGTGCATTATTTTCTTACTAGTTTTCATAGGTACACAGCCATTGCCACACTTGCCCTCTTCAGCCTCACTCCTCTTCCTCCCTCAAGTCTTGAAATACACCCAGAAAAGGAGAAGGGTCAGACCAGGCTTCTATAGTAGCAGGATGAGTTAGTTCTAGAATGCCGCGACAGCTAGGGAACCAAGTCACTTCCAGTTTAGAATCAAATAAGCACAGGAGGCTGCACCCAGTTTCCAAAAGCTTTATTGGTAAATATGCTTAAGAAAAGATAGATCCTATTGCTTCCAAGCAAAATGAAGAGCTGTGTCCAGGGACGCTCCAGGGACTTTGTCTACCTCTCATTCATAGATCCAGTTAAAAGCACAGGACTTGTAGCTCACCAATTCTTCGGGCTTAAACCATAGGCTGATTTCTTTCTCAGCACTTTTTACTGAATCACTGCCATGAATGATGTTCCTAAGAAAGAGGACAATTTACTAGTCATCACATTTTAAAGTGCGAAAGTCTATTTAATGGATAAACCAAAGAACAGCCACTGTAGACCTTTTCAGTGAAACTGCCACTTGAAAGCAGATGACCCCCAAAAGTATTTCCTCATAAAAGCAACTACAAAAGTACTTGATCAAAAACATTCCTTATCGCTTCTCGGCCTTTTGGCTAAGATCAAGTGCAAAAACATTCCTTGGTTCAACTTAATTATGCTTCCAAGTTTTCTCCCTTCAAAACAGTCCCCAAGACTGCTGAGTCATAAAACATTTCCTTCTCAAATTATGAAAAACAGAGGAATCGCCAAAC
Source organism: Talpa occidentalis (assembly GCF_014898055.3). NCBI lineage: Eukaryota > Metazoa > Chordata > Mammalia > Eulipotyphla > Talpidae > Talpa > Talpa occidentalis. Next base: position 6,808 of record NW_023601695.1, read on the forward strand.
AAACCCAGACCAAAACCCAAACCTGAGGTGATACATCCATGTTCAAAATTTCCTTACCAGGGTCCTTCCTGGTGGCCTAGGGGTTAAGGCTTAGCACTATCACCACTGCAACAGGAGTTCAATCCCCAGCCAGGGAGTTGACCCATGTGGTGCGCAGAGCTCTACTGCCTTGTCCGCTGCTCCCCTCAGCTGATTTCAGTATATCCACCTATTCTGCTCCCCACTCTGTCTCTGGTGAGTCCTCTTACCCCCTGCACCTCTGGCCTACACCCCAGTTCTTGTAAGCATAAATCAATAAAAACAAACCTTTAAAAAAAAATAACATATGGATTCCAGGAAGTGTCCCACAGGACTTACCTGCCAACCTGAATGCAGAAGTCCCCACGAATGGTGCCAGGCTTGGAGTCTGCTGGGTTGGTCTCCCCAAGCATCACTCGGCCGGTCTTCACAACATTCAGGCCCTCCCAGACCTGGACAGTAATGAAAAGTAGATCTGACATCCAGGGCGAGTAGAGACAAACATTCTCCCCTACCTAACACAATCAGACCTATCGGCCACTTGATTTTCAGCTAACCCACAGGAGATAGTAAGGGCCTATATTAAAAAAACGCCGTAAGTCAATCCAACTTTCCAGTACCACTCAGACAAAGATAAACAAGACTGAAGAATTCTTATGTGGCCACAAACACTGAAAAGAAATAGCGATGAGACAGAAGTGATTGGACAGGAATAGGATCACTGGAAAGAAGATCCCAAAAGCCTTACAACTGATATGCAAGGTGAAAGTACACTCCAGGGGAGCATCCATGGTGGCACAAGGTTTAAGTCAGCACTATGAAGCTATCGGCAGCCACTGCAGCATGAGTTCAATCCCCGGCCAGGGAGCTGACCCACATGGCGCAGCAGACCTCTCCTGTCTCACCCGCTGCTCCCCTCAGCAGTGTACTTCAGTAGATCCGCCTGTTCTGTTCCCCACTCTGTCTCTGGTGAATCCTCTCACCCCCCGCACCACCTCTAGCCTGTACCCCAGCTCTTGTATGCATAAATAAATATTTAAAAATAAATAATAAATAAATAAACACCTGTTAGACAACCAAGGAAATCTTTTATGTTTCACAGTGAGACTAAACCCCAGAGGATTTGCCTTAAAGTGTCCTTATTTTTCTAAGGTCTGATTCCCTCCTGTTCCCTCCCCCCAACCCCCACATCCCTAGTTGCTCTGTTAACTCATTCCTGCAGGCTATATTTTTAAAAGGAATTTGGAAGGGCTTGGAAAGAGGTCTAAAAAAGGCACACTGGGGCACTGACCAACCCCAGTTATACACCAGCCCTTGCTTCCCTCCATGTTTCCCTCTATTTCCCTTCGGCTAAGCACTTGCCATTGCCACAACCGGCCCGGAGTTCATGTACTTCACCAGCCCCGGGAAAAAAGGGCGGTCTTTCAGGTCTATGTAGTGCTGCTTCAGGAGTTCCTCAGAGGCCTGGCATTTAAGAAGAAATAGCAGTCAGGAAGTAAACTGAAAAGGCTAATCCCATCCTGAGAATCCCCTGCAGATTCTCTAAAAACCCAGTTACCTACTTAGCTCACATTCCTAAGATGTGTATAAAAAAAATCCCAAACATGAATCTAAGTCTAGTGTAGCAGAAAAAAATGTTTCTAACCATGCGGGTACTCTGACAACGTGAATAACGTCGTGGATGTTATAATCCTAAAAAATAGGTGGTTTGAGGATCTAGATTTAGGGAGTTTAAGGAAACATGCCAGGCAGAAGTCATATCAAGCCTCTGGCCTGTTCACACAAACCCCTTTAAAACATTTCCAGTATTACACAAACATTGTCTTTACTGATTAGCTTGGTTAAAATTTATCCCTTCAGGTCATAGGCTCCAAATTGCATGTGAAAATGCAGTTGCCGCCAGAAGCCAAAAGGCAGAGCTGGGCAGAGAAAGGAAGACCCATCTCGAAGCTCATCGTCTGGGCGCAGCAAGCTAACGCCAAAGGGATTCCAAACCTCCAGGCCGGGCTTCCCCGCCCCGCGGGGGCCAGGGAGAGGGCCCGGGGGCGCAGGCTCCCTCCAGCCCCTGCTGCCCCCCTGCGGCCGGCGGGCAGGTGTCGGCCCGCGCCGGGCGCAGGAAGCCGTCCCGGAGCGGGGGTCACCTTCCCCGCCTCACCTTCCCAAGGGCGTCTGTCCTCCGGCCTCAGACAAGGGTCCACGGGGCCAGAGGAGCCCTGAGGCGGGGGCGCCGGTCACAGGGACCCTTGCCGGGGCGAAATCGGTACAAAGGGCCTCCGACTCGGAGGAGAGAGGCGCACAGGGCGCCCCCAGCGAGGGAGAAACCCGCGACTCGCTGGGAGGGGGGACGGCGGCACCTGGAGGAACTTCATGGCCACGAGGCGGAACCCCTTCTGCTCGAAGCGTTTGATGATCTCGCCCACCAGGCCGCGCTGCACGCCGTCCGGCTTGATGGCGATGAAGGTGCGCTCGGCGTTGGCCATGGTCCTGCGGGCGAGAGGCCGGGTCAGGCCGCGCGGGCCCCGACCCCCGGCCCGGGGCACCACGTGAGCGCCCGGGGCCGCCCGCCCGCCCCGCCCGCCCGCCGGCCGCGCCCGGCGCCGCGGGGACACGTGGCATCCCGGGCCCGGGGCCACCGGCCGGCAGCTGCCCCGCCTGCCCGCGGGTGGGACGCGGCCGGGGCCCCGGGGCGCGCAGAGCGCACAGCCGGCTCCGGCCCCGCACAGCGAGCGGGCGTGCGCGCCCGACCCCGACCCGCCCGACTCGGCCCGCGGGAGCGGGGCCGGGGCCGGGAGGGGACGCGCCCGCGCCGCCTTACCGAGGGGCCGGCGGGGCCTGGCGGAGGCTGCGCTGCGGGCCGGGGAAGGAGCGGAGATCTGCAGCGACCACCGGTGCCGGGAGCCGCCCGCGGAGGAGGGGCGCGCGGCGGCCACACCCCGGAGGTCCAGGCGGCCCAACCCGCGAGGCCGGACGCTGCGGAGGACTTTGTCCACGCCCCGGGTTTGCAGAAAAGGCTGGAGGCAAGTGAGGGCTCGGGGCAGGAAGTGGCTGCTTCTTCACCTCCTGTCCCACAAGTAAAACTGTGCACCTGCCAAATCCACCTCCTCGCTTCAGTGTAATTGCGCACACACTCACGCGCTCTCTCTCTCTCTCTCTCTCTCTCTCTCTCACACACACACACACACACACACACACACACACACACCTCCCCAACCCCATCCCCGCTCCTGGTCTGGAGTTCTTTACCCAGGTCCATACCCTCTGCCTTCCCATCCCCCGGAGCACCAGAGTTAGGTTTCTCTCCTCCCTGTCAGGCACCTACGAGTCCTTCCCACCTATGAAATCCAGTGTTCGCTTCCCCTCCCCCTCCTCCCTTAAGCCCTGGGCCAAGCCCTCGCCCACCCTCAACCAAACTGCCACCCAGACCCCCCGCAGCTGCACCTTTCCCTGCACCTCTCCGCGCCGAGCTCACACCCCCATCTGACTTTCAGCCCCGCTTTGATGACAGGCCCTGCCCCGCGGCTGGCATTCGAAAGGCAGATGGCAAGTTACCCCAGGCTTTTCACAGCCTGCCCTGCGCCCTCCCTGCCTGTCTCCCCAGACACCTTTCCAGCCACGACTGCTGCCCTGTCCACACCCCGAGATAATCTCTTCCCACCCAGGAGGGTGCGCTCAGCTTATCCAACTCAACCTGACACACCCTAGTCAAGATTCTAGATTCTCATGAAAACCGTCTGTCGGGGGTGAAAGTGGATGGGGAGAGTTCTTTTGGGGTGACACAGAAGCAGGTCCCAGATCCAGAGCCCTATGTGGATGAGACCTTCATCTCTAGAGCCTTTGCACCATGAGGGAGACCCTGATGAGGATCGTATTTATGCGAATCTGCCTCACTAGAATTCCAGGTAGCTACAGCTTTGTAGAATTTGGGTATTTGACCACAGCTGAGAAAAGTTTGCATAAAATTAAGGGGAAACCTCTTCCCGGAGCCACAACAGCAAACATTTTTAAGCTGATCTATGTCATTTATGGAAAACAACCAGATGACAGCCCTGAGTACTCCATTTTTGGGGGACCTGACCCCTGATGGGGATGACGGCATGCCATTTGAATTCATCAGTCTACCATTCTTCCCCTTCTGTCCTGGAGGCACGGTGGATGGGGAGCAGATAGGCATGTCTTGCAAAATTCACAGAACTGGAACAGAAGCGATCCCTGATGGTGCCAGGGAGCAGTGGGACTGGGGTCAAAACCAGTGGGACTGAGCGTGGCAATCTCGAAAGCAAGCCGTGTAAAACCAGTGGACTGTAATCGGCTGTGGTGGAAGCTACCCACAGTACTACCAGCAGTACTAGAACCACTATGCCCAGTGAGGCTATGACCAGACACGGGCAGCTCCAGCTTCCTTAGCATGGCGACATCCAGATCACCATGTAGACCTATGAAGTCGGAGATGATGTTGCTCTGGAAAACCCCACACCACAACTGAGTGTGACTGAGGCCAATAAAGAGTTCACGGAGCAAAGTGAGGAGCTGTACGATGTGTTGATGGATCGTCCCTGGCAAGCCCTGGACAATCTTCACAGTTGCAGCCAAGACAAAAGATATGTTTTGAAATGTCTTCTAAGATTTTAACAATCAACTCTTTCCTGAGATTGATATTCCTGCAGCACTGCTGCCTTCATTTGATAGTGAGCCATTTGATTTTGAAAATTCCCTCTTTGGTGGTGCCCAACTTCCCTTGTGGTGTCAGCCCGCATCTCCCCACAGTCCTCACAGCCATCCTGCAATGTGTGTGCCCCAAGATGGTCTGAACTGTCTGCCTCTGCTCAGGATAGTAAGCTGTCAGGATGGCCTGGGCAATCACATGGCACAGCCCTAGTGGCCGTGGCACTGCACTGATGACCTGTCACTCTTAGATGACAATCCGGGCCTCTACTACCCTTTGTTGTTTTTCCAAACTTCTACCCTCAGCATTATTCCATGATACACTGGCAATCCTCATTCTGGCGCTGGGACACCCAATGTTCCCTTTGGCTTCAATCTGAAGCACACTCATTTTGGATGCCCTTTCAGAGCTACAAAACCTCCATTATGGGGCTCCCTGGGAATCTCACTGGAAATTTCTTCTAAGCACTACATGCCTTATGGTTCAGCTACTGTTCCTCCTTGAGGGACAATCAGTAGCAGCCCCCCTCTTTCATCTCTCCTTCCCTTCCTCAATGGTCCTTAACAGGGAAGGTACAAATATCCCCCTGCTGCCTCACTATACATATATTCATTCCCCAAAAGTTTGGCACTCTTACCCCCCAAAATAAACAGGTTTGCAGCTTCTGCAGCGCCGGTTCGATCCCCGGCCACCGGGTGAGGGTCCCACATGGTGCGCAGACCTCTCCTGCCGCCCACTGCTCCCCTCAGCAGTGTACTTCATCAGTCTGCCTGTTCTGCTCCCTGCTGTCTCTGGTGAATCCTCTCACCCTCCCGTGCTTCTGATTGTACCCAGTGCTTGTATAAATAATAAATAAATCTTTAAAAAAAAAAAAAAGAAATGCATTTAGACTTCAGCTGCCCCCTCCCCAAAGAGGTAGCTCCGGATGGGAGGACTCCTTCCACAATTACAGGTCTATGAAAGCATCACACTGTATACTTAAGATATCTTTACAATTTCATTTCCCAATTATACCACAATAAAGCTAAAAAAAAAAAAATGTTAGTCCCATGCCACCCGCCTCTTCCAGCTCCTTCCTCGGAAGTTGCTCACCTTAATTGCTTTTCCCAAAGCCAGGTAAATAGGGAAAATACCAAGAAAAAAAACCTACTATAGTTTGTGGCAAAAATCAACTTGGGAATACCTATTCTCACATTCTCCAGCCTCACACAATTCATGAGTTTCATCCAGGCACAAGGTTACCCAAATAAAGAGAACATTTTCTAGTTTCTCTTGCAATTAGACACAGCCAGCCACAAGAGTAAGTTCCGGCCATTATGATGTGAGGGGGAGCGAAGGTGGTAAATTCAAAGTTGTGCCCTTAAAAGAAACACTCTCACTTTCCTTCCCAACTTGCAGGATTGGCAGAGGAAACCGAGGCCCCTCCAACCTCAAGAATCAGTCTTACCACCATCACCACCCTTACGTAGCCCCTTGGACTTCCTTTCAACTTGATCTAGGTATAATTGACAAGTGAAATGTGTATGTGTTTAAGGTATACAACTTGATGTTTTGACATACAGGTTTCCCCTGCTATCCAAAAATAGAACCTTCCTGCTGAGTATGATCTGGGAGGTAATTTTTGGACCTGGGAATATTCAAAAGTTTTTCTATATAAATTAATGCAAACAGCTTTCCCAGACCCAAAAAACAAACTACCAAGCCATAGAAATAGGAACATTTTGCTTTTGAATCTCGGGGGGGCACCTGCACATATTACTGTGGAATGATCGCCACACTCAAGCTAGTGAACATATTCCTCACATTGCAGTTTTCCTTTTTTTTCTTGGGTGGTGAGAACAGCTAAGATCTCTCCTACCCTCAGCAAGTTTCAAGTCTGTAATAACATTATTATTAACTATAGTCATAGTCCTGTACATAGCTTGGATTTTAAAAGTGAAGTAAATTTCTATTTCTATCTTGTCTCCGTTAAAGCAGTCAAATCAGTATCTTTTTTTTTTTTTTTTTTTTTTGTGGGACCCTTGCTGGTGGCCGGGGAATGAACCGGCGCTGCAGAGGCTGCACTCTACTGCTGCACCACCAGGGGAAGCCCTCAAATCAGTATCTTAACAAATCAAAGCTGCTTACAAGGTTTCCCCTACTTCTGAGACCACCCCAGGGTCCCAGCACCACTCTCTACATAGCTTTCCTGTTTTGGAGTAATTACAACTTTTCACCTTCCCCCTTCCACTGAGTCCCTAACAGCTAGCTTCTCAAGAACAGGAAGGATAGCTTTATTTTGGATGAATCCACTGTGCTTGGTATAGTCTTGGCAACAGGGCAGACTCTTGATAGATGCCTGTTGACTGGCTCAGTGCCAAGAGTGGATGGGCTGCACGGGGGATGGGAGGGACAGGCAGAATCTATGGGTGTGTGCCGCGGGAAGGTGCAGCAGGTGTGTGTGCACGATCTCTCCGGCCACTATAAGTCATCCCAATCGTTGCTATAGTGTACTCTGTTACCTCCAGTGACCCAGACTACATGGACAAGAACACGTCCTCTGTTAGGATGAACCATTTTAATCTGGTGGTAGCACATAACACTGTACAGGGAGCACCGCTCCAAGAGTTTTCCTCCAGTTTATAAGGAAGTTCTCAGAAATAACTAGATTTGCTATAGCCTGGTCCCCTGCTCATGGGAGAGAGGGAATGGAGTAGGGGAAGCACTTTCTGCTTCCAGGTCACTCGTAGATCCAGCTCTGGGCACAGCTCTTGTAATCTACCAGTTCTTCAGGGTGAAACCACAAGCCAATCTCCTTCTCTGCACTCTCCACAGAATCGCTGCCATGAATGATATTCCTGGATGGGGAAAGAGATGGCCATATTACCAAGACCAGAAGGATGAAATTGCCCAGAAGCCCCTCACTCCCAGGCCCATAGCAGGAGAAAAAGCCAGAACTCCGTGGAGGTTAGTCCTCAACTGCTGTTAATGTAGGGATGAAACATGCCCTCCCCATGTCCAGTGCTGGCAGCTCTGATGCAAGCAAGCGAGAGCCTTCAGGAAGGAGCCTGGCCTGCACGGTGTGTGAGGCGCAATGCTAATATTGATGACTAAAGGTAGACGGCCTGCAACCCCAAATAGCAATGCAAGATGGAGGAAAACAATAAACTCTGATTGAAAATGGATCTGCATAGGGTGTCAGGTTAGCCTCAGAAACCTCAAATTCTTGCGGCACCTAACTCAGAGGTTTAGAAAGAGTGAAAAGCACCAACTCTCACCTGCCAACTTGGATGCAAAAGTCTCCACGAATGGTCCCAGGCTTAGAGTCTGCCGGGTTGGTCTCCCCAAGCATCACTCGGCCCGTCTTCACAACATTCAGGCCCTCCCAGACCTGCGAGGAAGAGGGAGAGAGGGTCAAAGACGAAAACCAGTCTCAGGAGACCTCCCTGGTGGCGCAAAGGGTTAAGCACCACACTATGATGCAATCCGCAGCCTCTGTAGCACAAGTTCCATCCCCAGCCAGCCAGGGAGCAAACCACATGGCGCAGCAGACCTCTCCTGTCTCGCCCACTGCTCCCCTCAGCAGTGTATTTCAGTATATCTGCCTGTTCTGTTCCCCACTCTGTCTCTGGTGAATCCTCTCACCCCCATCTCTGGTCTGTATCCCAGCTCTTGTATGCATAGATAAATAAATCTTTAAAAAAAAAAGAAAAAAGAAAACCAGTCTCAGCAGAAAATGTAAAAACTAGGAATTCAAAAACAGAAAAAAAGCCCCTTTTAAGATGACATTCAAATGTTTGTGGAGCACCTGTTTACTCCGGGAACACAAGGCCCTGGCCTTACTCGCACCTTTCTACCATACATTCCTGACGCAGCAGCCAGAGTGGCCTTTTTGAAACAAGTGCATAACCTCCCATCACTTCTTGAGAAGCATGCGGCCATCACAGCCAGTGCCTCTGATCTTATCTCATCCATTCCACTCTTTCCCACCCCAGGATTCAGTGACTCCAAAGGGTCCCCTCCCTAGGGCCAAGCAAAGGCTGTTTTCTCAGTAGAGCTCTTCACTGTGACTGCACAGCTGGTTCCTTCCAATTCAGGTCTCAGCTTGAAAATCACTTTCCTTGACCACCCAATCTGAAGTGGCACCTAATTCTCAGGCTCTGGAAAAGGGCCACTTGCTATTACATCTTCCTATCTTATTTCTGTGCATTTCACTAATCAAGACCTGACTTTGTACACACACACCCCTTATCTCTCCCACATGAGTCTTCAGTAAGCATATGTATCTTCGGCTCGTCAGAGAGCTGGCTCCCATCCTAACTGTCTATTCCTCCCAACACCCTCTGTATCAGTGAGAACCTGTTCAGAAACAGGAATCACAACACTCACCCTCCGCCCCCAACTGAGTCTTTCATGTCAATATCCCACACAACCACACTCACCATGGCAACCACTGGCCCTGAGTGCATGTATTTCACCAGGCCAGCAAAGAATGGACGGTCCTTCAGGTCAATGTAGTGCTCTTTGAGAAGGTCTTCAGAAGCCTAGTCCACAGGAAAGGGAATGAGAATTGAGCCCAAAACTATCTGAGGACCAGCTGAACAGCTATCTCCCACTCAACCTCCCGCTTTATAAAACTTGAGCTCTGAACTCTCTGATTCTGTTGTCACCCAACTGACTTTTCAACACTATCAGAGGAAGCAGTGATACGAACTAAAAGTATTTTCACTGCATACCAATTTTCACCCTATGGGTCTTATTGATTAGAACATTAGACTCAAACCCAGCTATCTTGTTTTAGAAAGGAAAACTACATATGGTGAATCTCCACACCCAGACAAGCCTCAATTAAAATGTCAGAGTACAGCAAGGGAGGTGGTCTTGGCATTTGAGAAGAGGCAAACTTAAAGCAGGTCATTTTCAGGGATATTTATTCCCATTTATTCAAAAGATAAAGGCCTGGTACAGTGGCCATGCAGTTCCCCCAGGTATCTAAACCACCCAAAAGTCCATGACATCTAACAATACATAATTCTGCTGAAGAACCAATTAGAGTCTCTCGCGCTGCCAGGCTGGTGTGTGGGAAGAGATCAAGCTAGCTAGAGAGCAAACCATCTCCTTTGCAGTTCCTATCTGCTCTGCTGTGCTCTCCCTTTGCCAGGGCAAAGATGCTTGTTAGGGGCCTAACAAGGTCCCTCAGTTTTCTCAGCTCCATGGCACTACATGACACGAGGCACACTGCCACTTAGTGACACACACGTGTGGAGGGTGCTGCAGAGGGGCACATCCTGAGCATCCATCCTCGGCCCTTAGTTGGTGGTCACGTGCCAAGGCAAACTCTCACAGCACGTGACCACTCCATCAATAATTCACCCTCACATCCCATTGGATCCAAGCGGAGGGCTTGGAGGGGAGCCTACTAACACACCCTGGCTTGGCCTTCCCTGACCAGAACACTGTTTTGACTAACTTTAGTCTGCAAAATAGATCAGTCTTTTCTTTCCCCTCAAGTTTACCCTCCTCGCCCTCCTCCCATTTAAATAACCCTGTAGATTCATGGCGGCTCTCCCTCCTCCCATTCTTCACCAAGCGCGTGTCCTTGACAGGAAAGGCAATGTAAAGGAGAAAATGTATACACATAGGGGTCAGTGAGACCCAAATTAAATCCCAGGTGCATCACTAACAGTGGTTTCAAGTATATTACTTAACCTCTCCAAGCCTCTCCAACGTTTAACAATTGACAAAGTACCTCTCAGGGTTGCTGTGAGGATGAGATGAGAAAACGTGCCTGGCAGGTGGTAAATGTCTGATGAACAATACTTTCATTTTACTTTACCTTCAAAACCTAATTAATATGCAAACTGGCAAGCAGTGCTGGCCCAGCACTTGGCTCTACTCCCTCCATCATGTTTGCCCTCAACATTAACATCAGTCTACTCCCTTTCATATTAAGGCAGTTTTTCTAAATCATCACATAGGAACAAAATTGAAAATTGAATTTAAAATTGAATTTAAAATGCATCAGGAGAGTCCAAAGTAGATTCTTTTAGGAAGAAAAAATGATCATCCCCAAATTCATTTGCTTTGAGATTCTGAGTTTGCATTCCCCAGACCTGTTTGAGGAAGGAATATTTGCCAACCGATCTTTTGCATTCTTTTAAATATAGCTTTGTATGAATCTTGCAAGTGTGTCTGTTCTCTGCTGTGCTGCTTCAAGTAGACCACCCCAAGGACAAAATCAGTTTTCCCCCACAGCCCCCAGTGATGTCTAACATGTGCTAGAAATGAAGTGGGTGGTAAATGATGATGTAGCCATTTCCTTGCTGAACAACAATCTGGCTCAAGGGGGAGGGAGGGACTTTTGTAAAATTATCTGCTCAGGAAGCTCAAGATCAACTCAAACATGCCCAAGGCTTTGACTCAGAAATCACCATGCTACAATAATATGTGGAACCCTGCATTGTTAGAGGAAAAGGGAAGCTATTTTTGAAAGTGCCAAATTTATTTTGTTCTGAGATATAGCCACAACGCTAGGTCACTGAGAAGTTTCCAGGTTTCAGGACATTTGTTGTGATCACCCTACATGGAGAAGGCTAAGAGGGAGCGGGGCGGGGTGGGGGGCGGGGGGCGGACAATGTTGTCCAGTACAAAAAAAAAAAAAAGAAATAGGAAGCATCAAGTCCACTTACCTGTATGAATTTCATTGCAACAAGGCGGAATCCCTTCTGCTCAAAACGCTTAATGATTTCCCCTACAAGACCCCGCTGGACCCCATCAGGTTTGATGGCAATGAAGGTACGCTCACAGTTGGCCATGGTCCTGAGGGTACACAGATGAGGGAATGAAACAGCACTGAGTATCCTGCCTATATCATTATCAGTCTCAAGTGGATTACCCCATAAAGCTGGTTTAAATCTGTCAGGTCAACTCCAAGCCTCTTTAGTAAAAACCCAACTTCTGCTCAAGTCCCCTCCTCTATGAACTAATATCCCAGACTAGGGAAGGTTGCAAAAACAGGAGCTAGCATTTCTATCCCACTTGATTTAGTAAGCTTCTATTGTGTATCCTATCTTCGTTAATTATCCAGATGAGGAAAACTACATTGACAATGTGAAAGTGACATCTGGTACAAAGCAATATGAAATATAGTTTTACCTATGGCCATAGTCATGGTATTTGAACTGGAAGGGGTTTAGAGTTTATTTCACTACAACCCCCCTTATTTTACAAATTAACAGATCAAGAGCACAGGAATGAGGAATAAATCCAGATTTCTCAATCCTCTGCAATTTATGCTAACTCATAATAAGTAATGCATATTCTGACTAATCACCAAAAGATGGACTGTGGGAGAACTAGAGGCATTCTAAGTAAGTATCATGACTTAGGACATCACAACGAAAGCCAAGCCTGCAGGGCATCTGGGGACCTTTCCTTTGTCAAAGAAGACTGAGCTCATGACCTGCCCTGTCTCCATAAGATGAAAAAGAACCAGGTCCCTCACCTCGAAAAACAGTTCCTAAGATGAGGAGCAGCACCACCTCCTGGCTTGATCTTCTTATACTTTAATTAACCTCTTATAGCACATTAATGGTACATTTGGATTTTGTGTGTATCTGTCTCACCACTAGTCTATGGTCTGTATAAAGGGGTGGTTTGCTCCTCTGTCTGTCCCTGGTGACTAGCACCAGGGCCTACCACTCAATGAGAGCAAAGAAAATGTCATAAATGATAAAAACTCAGGCTTCCTCCCAGAAAGAGACAAAGCACAAGGACTGGTGGCGCACTCTCACTGGAAGGTCACAAGCATGATTTCCCAGGACAAAATAGGGCTAAGGGGCCAAAACAGTGCCCATAAATGCCCCTCCACACCCACCCGACCACGCACAGCTGTCATTCATTCAGCGGACACTTACTGAGCGCAAACTCTGTCTAGCACTGCACGCGACAGAGACAAAAAAGGCACAAGCCCCGTCGTCGCGGCCTGATGTAAAAGACAGTCACGGACAAAGACAAGCCCACGTGGCGTGGGGCGTGCGCTGGCAGGTCTGCACCTGTCGCCAGGCGCTCCCCGCCCTTCCCTGGGATCCGAACCCCCTCGTCACCTCTCAGAACGGAACTCATGAGCCCTCTTAACCTGGCCAAACCCCAGCCCTCTCCTTTTTTTCTCAGAACCCCAAACCCTTCTTACCCCTCCAGCTGCTGGGGCTCGAACTCAGCCTGCTGCTACCGGCACCGGAAGCCGCCCGGGTCCCCACGTGGTTCCGGCCATGCGCAGGCACGGAACGTTTCTGCCCGGATTGGCTGCCGGGGAGCCCTTTTGGCAGAACACCACTCGCCCGCGCTTCCTCCTGTGAGTCATTGCAGGAGCAACTTTCCGAAGTGTAACTTCCGGCACTGCTTTTTTACTGCTTTTTCCGGCCGGCCGCCTTTTTTTTTTTTTTTTTTTTTTTCTTTAAAAAGTCTGTGATTCACTTCCTTGGATCGCAAGTAAATTGGCTTCCCGAGAGGTGGCGCTCACACTTTACAGGAAGTCTGAGCCAGCGCCTGACCTAGAAGTAAACATGGCCCTCTCGCTTTACACTTACTCATTCCTTGCAGTCTGTCAGCAATAAATTATTGAGTTCCTACTGTGTGCCAGGCACTATTCCAGGCCCCGGAGATCTAGCAGTAGACTCTGCTAGAGCTTCTGGTGGGCTTGGTGCAAACAATAAACAAATGAGCAATTTAATAGATAATATGTCACATTATGTAATTGCTGTTAATAAAAATAAAAAACCGGGGACCTCCCTGGCAGCGCAAGGGGTTAAGTCTCAGCACTATGAAGCTAGCAGCAGAGTTGGATCCCATCCCCAGCCAGGGAGGTGACCCACAAGGCTCAGCAGACCTCTCCTATTTCACCCCCTGCTCCTCTCAGCGGTATATTTCAGTAGGTCAGCTGAAATATACTGGCCAGCGGTTCTGGGTGGGGTGAGAGGATTCACCAGAAACGGAGTGGGGAACAGAACAGGCGATGAACTTCATAGTGTTGCGACTTAACCCCTGCGCCACCAGAAAGGCCCTGGTTTGGTTTCTTAGCACAAGGAGGGTGGCAGACCGTGATCTGATGTGAATTCTAGTCTTGGAGGTTTCAAGCAAAGGATGAAATCCCTTACAAGGATTTCTGGAGAGGAATTTGTCCATGTGCTAATTAAGGTTTACTTTTGGCTTAAAATTCTAGAATTTTAAGACATTTCTCAGGTCACTGTTCTATTCCAAACATTCAATAGTTTTCCATTAACTTCTAGCTCTAAGCTTCTTAGACTAGCATTCAAGACTTATCACTAATCTGGTGGTTTTATCCTCCTGGATGGTGAGGAGATGGGTCTGTTGCTTATCTGGTCATTCTTCTCCAGGTATGTATTGGTTGTCATTTTTGTGCCAGTTTTTTTTTTTTTTTTTTTCTAAATACCGGGGATATGGCTATGAATAAGACAGGTATACGTGTATATGTGCCGTAGTACCTTGCCTACACATCTTGAAAGGGGAGGATGGACAGTTAATTAAGAAAATGGATAATGCCCCATCCTGTATATGGGATATTATATCCTATATGTAAATCATTAAAATCATATATATTAGTAAGGATTAGTGAAATGTTCAGAAATAAAATAGGAAGCTTTGGGGATTGAACAGTGACCTGAGAAACATCTTGAAACTCTCAGAAAAAAAAAAAAAAACTGTTGATGTCATCTAATTCACTCACTTTACAATTAGGTGAAAAGGATGAGCTGGTTTATTCAAGATTATACTGGTACGTGGGAGAGCTAAGCTTTTGACAGTGAAGAATCAAGTCAGTCTGGAGAACACATTGGACAAGGCAAAACTGGAAACAAATAGCCCCATTAGGAGGATGCTGACATCCCCAAAAATCAAGGTATGAGGGTATCAGCTCTTCTGGATTAAAGTATGCAAAAGAATGTTTAGGATAGAATTCCTAGGCTGACACAGTTTGGGAATTGATTATATATAATTAACAAGGGATAGATAGGAATTATATCACAGCCAGAAATAGTGCTTATGAGCATGGGTCTGTTTTCAGAAGATGTGGTTGTGGTTCTTAGCTCAGCTACTTATTAGTTACGTGACCCTGGACAAGTTATTTGACATCATTAAATCTCAGTTTCTACATTTGCTAAGTGGGAATAATAATAGTATGTCATAGGATTGTTGTGAGGGTTATATAAAGTAATTCAATAAAAATTTAACACTGTGTCTGACACATAGTAAATAATAAATGTCAGCTGTTTGGTTGGTTGGTTGTTTTTTATAGCTATGGGTGACAAAATTTTACACCTAAGAAACTGTGACAATAATGATAATGACCAAAGGGAGTCACTTAGAAGATGAGTTTGGTACATGTATCTAACAAAGGGTAATACTAGAGAGAAAATGTACAGTACTTGATGGAAGACTTTCATCTCATGTTCAGGGCTATGGGGAAACATATGGAAATGATCTGCATAAAGATGGTTTATGGTTCTAAAAAGTATTTTTATTTTTTATTTATTTTTAAAGAAGATTTATTTTATTTATTTATGCATAAAGACCTGGGGTATAGGCCAGAGGTGCGGGGAGGGGTGAGAGGATTCACCAGAGACAGAGTGGGGAGCAGGACAGGCAGATCTACCAAAATCCACTGCTGAGGGGAGCAGCAGGCAAGACAGGAGAGGTCTGCTGCGCCATATGTAGGTTAGCTCCCTGGTCAGGGATCAAACTGAGGTGGTGGATGTGATAGCACTGAGACTAACCCCTATATGCCAGCAGGCCCAAATGGGAAACATCTTTTACTTTTTTTAAAGATTTATTTATTTATACAAGAGCTGGGTACGGGCCAGAGTCGCAGGAGGGTGAGAGGATTCACCAGAGACAGAGTGGGGAGCAGAACAGGCAGACGGACTGAAAGCACTGCTGAGGGGAGCAGCAGGCAAGACAGGAGAGGTCTGCCTCACCATGTGGGAATCTCCCTGGCCGGCCGGGAATCGAACACGCGCTGCAGAGGCTACAAACAACTTCACAGTGTAGCGCTCAACCCGCTGTGCCACTGGGGAGGCCCGGGAAACATTTTTTAATACAAGAATAGAAATAAGGTCTCTGTGGTGGCGCAGGGTTAAAGTGCCAGCCACTGCGGCACGCGTTCCATCCCCAGCCAGGGAGTTAACCCACATGGTGCAGCAGACCTCTCCTGTCTCGCCCACTGCTCCCCTCAGCAGTGGATTTCAGTCAGTCTGCCTGTTCTGCTCCCCACTCTGTCTCTGGTGAATCCCCTCACCCCAACAACTCTGGCCTATACCCCAGTTCTTGTATGCATAAATAAAAATAAAATCTTTTTTTTTTAAAAAGAGTAGAAATAGAATTCCAGAGGAGAAAAAAGAGAGGAGGCAGAAGCAGGATTCAAGCCCTGTGTGCAGTGCCAATCCTGAGCTCGGAGCCACATGTGTGCTGCTGCTTTCTTCTATGATCTCTCTTAATGGGGCTCCAGGCTCCCTTCTGTGATCTCACTTCACAGGGGTGATCCCTCTGGGGTGAAAAGAAATTGTAATTCAAGACCAGCCAGATAGTTTTAGCACTAATACTGTGTGAGGGGTGGAATCGATTCAGGCTGTGACTGTCCTGTTATTAATGATTCAAGGAATCAGAAAGCAAATGCATTATACCACATGTGAGAACCAGAAAGGCATCTGGGGATGCAGGGCAAAGAGAGAACATTCATAACTCTAATTGGGAATGAGCCCCAGGGACTCTTCCCTGCTCATAATCAAGAATGAAGAATAACCCTCCCACCTCTGACACCAGAGTTGTGCTACAGATCAAACAGCAGGCTCACTCAGTGAAGGTAATTGAGTGTTTTACAAAACCTGCACACAGGCTATCTGTCTGCTTGTGGCTCTAGACTATGCATAGGAAGCCACCTCAGTCTTCTGAGAGGCCCTCATCCCTGAAGGTGGTAGGGGAATTTGTTGACAAGATTGCATTATTTGCTGGTTGGTGAAGGAATTCGTGAGACTCCGTGTATAGTCTGGTACGACAACCATTGGAGGGGGCAGTCTTCTCACTCCTATTTTACAGCCTTGGAGTTGGAGGAGAGGAAGGTTACATGATTACCCCAAGGCCAGGATACTAGTAAGTGGCAGAACCTGCTGTGAATCCATCTTCCTCTTACTCCAGAGTGCACATGTATAACGTCCACACTATGTATGCACCGTAGACTAGAATGGTCCCAGAATCATAGACTTTCCTTGTCCAGTTGATGCAGTGGACAGGACAGGTCTTTCTTCCTGCCCCATCAGATAAGCATTTTTATCTGTTCCATTTTTTTTAAAGATTTATTCACTTATGCATATAAGAGCTGTAGTACATGCCAGAGATGTGGGGAGGGGTGGTGAGAGGATTCACCAGAGAGAGAGTGGGGAACAGAACAGGCAGACTGACTGAAATACACTGCTGAGGGGAGCAGCGGGCAAGACAGGAGAGGTCTGCCGTGCCATGTGAGTAGCTCTCTGGCCGGCCAGAGATCGAACTCGTGCTGCAGAGGCTGCGGATTGCTTCATAGTGCAGTACTTAACCCCTTGCGCCACCAGGGAGTCCCTCCTATCTGTTGCATTTAACAAGTTTGTCTTCTTGCATTCTAAGGATAAGGAAAGATGTCCCTAAGAGGATAATAAGGAAGTTAAACATGTAAGGAAGTTAAACATCAGGTGTTAACAAAGAAAGCTGGCACCTGCCTGAAATCTCTCTGTGCCTGCATCAAAAGGACATGCCGGGCCTCCCCGGTGGCACAGCGGTTGAGCGCTGGGTTGCGAAGCTGCCCGCGGCCTCTGCCTCTGCGGCGCCAGTTCGATCTCCGGCTGCTTCCCGCCACCGGAGGAGGGTCCCGCATGGCGTGCAGACCTCTCCTGCCGCCCGCTGCTCCCCTCAGCAGTGTACTTCGGTCCCCCTGCCTGTTCTGATCCCCGCTCTGGCTCTGGTGAATTCTCTCACCCTCCCGCGCTTCTGACTGTACCCAGTGCATGTATAAACAAACAAACAAAGAAAGAAAGAAAGAAAATGCCTCTATAAAAAAAAAAAAAAAAAAAAGGACATGCCGACCCTTGCCCATCTCCCTTTTGTTTTACTCCTTTGTGCCAAAACCCCTGCCCTCTGCCAAAGAGTAGGACAGCGGTCTTTCAGACATGAGTCTGCTGCCCTCCTCAGTTAGTGGACAAATTAAACTGCTTTCCTTCTCCTCAGTCAAACTCGGTTTCCTTTTATTGGCTGAGTTAAAATGAGGCCAGCGTTGGGTATCACCATGAGACCTTAAAGATCACAATCCAGGGGCCTCCCTGGTGGCACGAGGGATTCAGCACCACACTATGAAGCAATCTGCAGCCTCTGCAGCATGAGTTGGATCCCCGGCCGGGGAGAAACCCACATGGCACAGCAGACCTCTCCTGTCTCACCCGCTGCTGCCCTCAGCAGTGTATTTCAGTCAGTCTGTCTGTTCTGTTCCCCACTCTGTCTCTGGTGAATCCTCTCACCCCATCCCACTCTCCCCACCCCCTCCCCCCACCCCCGGCATCTCTGGCCTGTACTCCAGCTCTTGTATGCATAGGTAAATTAATCTTAAAAAAAAAAAAGTATTTAAGATCACAATCCAACCTGAATTACATCAGTCATCTTTTTTCTTTCTGTTCATCTATACTGACTTCCTTTGAATTTCTTCATTTTGGGCTCTTTCTGATGAAGAATGATGTTAAATTACTAATCTTCATTCATTGAGCAACTCATTCCCACTTATTTTTACATTCTGTTTCACCCCTCTTTTTGTTTCCACTTTCTTTTTTTTTTAATTTTTTTAAAGATTTATTTATTTATACAACAACCAAGGTACAGGCCAGATGCGCGGGACGGTGAGAGGATTCACCAGAGACAGAGTGGGGAACAGAACAGGCAGACTGACAAAATACACTGCTGAGGGGAGCAGCGAGACAGGAGAGGTGTGCTGCGCCATGTGGGACCCTCTCAGGCAGGCCGGGATCGAACCCACGCTGCAGAGGCTGCAAACAGCTTCATAGCACTGCGCTCAACCACCTGAGCCACCAGGGGAGGCCCTCTTTTTTAAAAATATTTTAAAAGATTTATTTATTTAAGCATACAAGAACTGGGATGCAGGCCAGAGGTGCAGAAGGTGCACCAGAGACAGAGTGGATTCACCAGAGACAGAGTGGGGAGCAGAACAGGCGGATCTACTGAAATACACTGCTGAGGGGAGCAGTGGGTGAGGCAGGAGAGGTCTGCTGCGCCATGTGGGTTAGCTCCCTGGCCAGGGATCGAACTCAGGCCGTAGCGGTGGTAGCACTGAGACTTAACCCATGGGCTACCAGGGAGGCCCTGTTTCTACTTTGTAAGCCTACATTTAATAAAGCTGTTGGCAAAAAACATGGGCTCTTCTCCTGTGCCAGTCTCTCCATTTCTCTTGACCTTGGCTTGGTCTTTCGAGTTAAAAGTCTCTGGGGGAACGGTTGCACAGTGGTTAAGCGCTGGGTTGCAAAGCTGCCCGCAGCCTCTGCAGTGCTGGTTCGATCCCCGGCTGCTCCCCGGCCACCGGAGGAGGGTCCCACATGGCGCATAGACCTCTCCTGCTGCCCGCTGCGCCCCTCAGCAGTGTACTTCGGTCCTTCTGCCTTCTCTGCTCCCCACTCTGGCTCTGGTGAATTCTCTCACCCTCCCACGCTTCTGACTATACCCAGTGCTTGTATAAATAATAAATAAATAAATCTTTAAAAAAAAAAAAAGAGTTAAAAAAAAAAAGCTGCTGGGGGAAGGCTTAGATGGATGAAGCAGTTCAACATGCAAAGTGGTGATTTGCCTTCCTCTCCTTCTCATGTTCAAATGGTTTCGCTCACCAGGACTTCTACAGGGAGTCTTTGACATGGGCCTGGCTTCTTTTGTCTGTATGAATGATGGTCTTGCTGCTGCAGCTGCTGCTCTGTTGATTCAGCATGTCCCTCCTTTCTCCCTCAGCCTCTGAAGATTGGGGTGAGTGTCATGGAATCTGTGACTTCAATAGTACAATGGTTGCAGTGCCTTTCATTTTAACCAGGATAGGCTAGGTTTTGCTGCAGAAAAAAAAATCTATCCTCCCAAATCTCAGTGGTTAGGTCCTAGTCCATTCAGGCTGCTGTAACAAAATACCATAGACTGGATGGCAAATAAACAACAAACATTTACTTCCTACAGTTCTGGAGACTGGGAAACCCAAGATCAAAACATCTTAGATTCAGTGTCTGGTGAGCAGTGATCGCTCTCTTCTCAACTTCACAGGGTAGAAGCAGGGATCTGTCAGAGCTCCTTTTTACTAATCCCATGACCTAATTACCCCCCACAGATCCCCACCTCCTAATACCAGCACCTAAGGGGTTAGGATTTTAGTATGTTAACTTTTTTGAGGGGAGAAGGACATAAGCATTTAGTACATTGAACTAAACAAAATCAGACCCTCTCACTCACCCAATATCTATGGCAGAGCTAGTGTCTCTGCACTTAATTCCCTCTCTGCAGGGACTCTGGAGCCTCATGGCTCTGCCACTTCAGTACCAGGTCTTTGTGCATACGCCAGACCATAAAGAGCTGGAGGGCCAGACAGTAGCTTTTTTTTTTTTAACTAACTTTTTTTTAAAGATTTATTTATTTATTCTACAAGAACTGGGGTACAGGCCAGAGGTGTAGGGGCGGGGGAGAGGATTCACCAGAGATAGAGTGGCAAGCAGACCAGATGGATTGACTGAAATACACTAAAATATACTGCTGAGGGAGCAGCTGGAGAGACAAGAGAGGTCTGCTGCATCACATGGTTCAGCTCCCTGGCCGGGGATCGAACTCATGCTTCAGTGCTGGTGCTGTGGTGACTGCTGATAGCTTCATAGTGCTGAGACTTAACCCCTTCCACAATCAGGGAGGCCCCCCAGACAGTAGCTTTTAAATGGTTGACTTGGAGGGCCTCCCTGGTGGCTCAAGGGGTTAAGTCTCAGCACTATGAAGCTATCAGCAGCCACTGCAGCACAAGTTGGGTCCAGGTCAGGGAGCTGACCCACATAGCTCAGCAGACCTCTCCTGGCTCGCCAGCTGCTCCCCTCAGCAGTATATTTTAGTCAATATGCCTGTTCTGCTCCCCACTCTTTCTTTGGTGAATCCTCTGTCCCCCTTCCCCTCAACCTCTGACCTACACCCAACTCTTGTATGCATAAATAAAATAAATCTTTAAATGGTTGGCTAGGCCAAGAAGTGACATCTATCACTGCTCTTCCTAGCCCAGAACTACTCTAAAGGAAC
This sequence comes from Talpa occidentalis, assembly GCF_014898055.3. Lineage (NCBI taxonomy): Eukaryota > Metazoa > Chordata > Mammalia > Eulipotyphla > Talpidae > Talpa > Talpa occidentalis. The sequence goes on from NW_023601695.1 coordinate 27,818, forward strand.
TAGAAAATATGAAGGAACATATTTTCCTGCAAGCAGGAAATGTCCTTGCCTTCTTGTCATCAACAAATGGCATGCTACAATCTTGTCTCTTCCTTTCCCACTCTAACCACAGCCCATCCACTTGTACTTTGGACATTAACCTTCTACCTTTAAATCCACAAATTACAGTTTAATCCCATTCTTGTTCTTGGGAGTGTTTTATCTCCTGCCAGATGAAGGCTGCCTCTGCCCTTTCACTGACTTCCCTCCTAGCTGGAATGTTTTCTCCCTAGTCCCATGCATGCAATCATTGTCTGGGAGCTACCCAAATAAGAGTGACTGGAAAGAAACCTCCCCCTCAAAACTTATTGCAATTGAAATTGAAGTCATTGAGAGCAAGAAACACTCTCTAGAATGGAATGAAGAATGGGGTACAGGGGAAATACTGAAGTGATAACCTCAGGTTGAACAAATCCTTCAAGGCACCCCTGCTTCCCTCTTTACCTAGGACAATTTAATAGAGATCAGACAAAAAGACCTTTGGGAAAGGACCCAATGTTCTCTGGTAGCAAAGGGGTTTCCTCCTCCTTAGTTCACCCACATTCTGATCAGAATGAGCACTAGCATTAGTGTCATGCTTTTGGTTTTGATAAAACATACTACAAAGGCAGTGTTTAAGAAAAGTTAAAAGAAAAAACTACCATCCTGCAAATTATTGTTTGCATGCTTCTTTCCAATTGTAAGAGAGGGAAAAAATATCCTTTCCTATTCCCATTCTGGGTTTTCAGCTAGGCCCTTATACATTAGACTGGCCAAAGGCAGATGAAGAAAACAAAAACAAATAGAAGTTTTCGACAGGCAATGGTGCATGTCCGTAACACCCAGCGATGAGCAGCTTAAAGGCTGGGTAGAACTTGGGGTAATATACCAAATTAGGGTAAACAAAGGGGCTAAATAACCCCTTGGGGTTGGGTCATCCGGACAGGGAAGCAAGCTATGGGAAGGTGACCAGATAAATAGGATAAACAAGGGTTATTTAGTAAAGTTTGTTATGCAGATTGAAGTGCATTCCTTCTCCATAATTAGAGTTGTAAGAGTCCTTCTCTTCCTGGTTAGGAAAAGGGAGACACCTTCTACAGGAGACACATTTATAAATTGAAATTTCCTTTACAAAAAGAAAATTGCATACTGTTTTTAGAGCTTTTTTGAGTCTGCTGTTCTCAGTGGCCTTTGGCTCAGAATAATCCAATGTCACAGAGGCATATTTTGGGGGTGCATACCTTCATATCCCTCACATTTATATCCTTGTGATTATACTAAACATACAACTAGCAAACAAGTAAATTCCTTTCAAAGGTATGTAGCCTATCGAAACACTACATGACATACACCTCAAAAACATCTTTAAAGACATATCACCCAAAGCAGTGATAGTGAAGGCAAAGATAAACAGCTGGAACTACATCAAATTAAAGAGCTTCTGTACAGCAAAAGAGACAGTAACCAAAACAAAGTGACACCTCACCGATTGTGAGAAGATTTTTGCACACAACACTAATGATAAAGGACTGATCACAAAAATCTACAAAGAGCTGATGAGACTCAACAAAAACAAAGTAAATAATACAGTCAAAAAACGGGCAGAAGAGCTAAAAAGAAACTTCTCCAAAGAGGATATGCAAATGGCCAACGGGCATATGAAAAAATGTTCAATATCACTTGTAATCAGGGAAATGCAAATGAAACTGCAATGAGATACCATCTTACACCAGTGAGAATGGCACATATTAAAAAAACTAGCAACAACAAATGTTGGCGAGAGTGTGGAGAAAAGGAACTCTCCTGCACTGTTGGTGGGAGTGCAAACTGGTCCAACCACTATGGAGAGCTGTGTGGAGATTCTCAACCTGCTAAAGATGGAGCTGCCATTTGATCCAGCAATTCCACTCCTGGGTATTTACCCAAAGGACACAGAATCATTAATTCAAAAGGACACCTGCACCCTATGTTTATAGCAGCACTGTTTACAATAGCTAAGCTATGGAAACAACCCAAATGCCTAAAAATAGATGACTAGATCAAGAAGATGTGGTACATATACACAATGGAATATTACTCAGCAATCAAAAAAATAAATTTATGCAACTTGCAGCAACATGGATGGAACTGGAAGGGATTATGCTCAGCGAAATAAGCCAGAAAGAAAAAGAAAAATACCAGATGGCCTCACTCATAGCAGGAATTTAGAAAACTAAATAAGGACCAGGAAAACGACTAATTATAATAAAGTAAAAATCAAAATCAACAAGCAACTGTAACAGGTGTCCCCAGGAAAGGGGGAGGTTCCAGCTTCCCTGCCCCACCCAAGGAAGGGTGGAGCTGAGCAGCAAGAGAAGAAGCTGCAGAAGAGACTGAGGAAGGAAGCAGGATGGAGCCAGGAGACCTGGAGGAGGCACATGGAGCCTAGAGACACGTGAAGAAACTGCACTTGTCTTTTGGTCGTGGACTGGTGACACAGATGTGGTGAGACCCGTGGGGAGGTGACAATGGCAGCTTTTATCTTGATGTTGATTTTGCTCTTTTCCTTCCGGGCTTGTCTGGTTGTTTGTGACCCTTTTCTGTGGGTCCCCACTGGAAGATGCTTTAGACTTGTGGCAGGCCTTGGGGCCTTGCTCTGGGCCGATCCCATATGGATGGACTTTTACCCACGAGGGATGGGTGACTTGGGTGCTTCATTTAGAAACTAGACTCTTTGCCTTACCTGTGTTGTTTCCTAGTTTAATTAAAGTTCCTTCCATTAAAGTCTCCTATGTTTTGTGTTGATGCGGCGGATGGCAGAACCCATTTAGAATAGGCAGGTTTGCGGGTTGGGCTGACCCTCTCCCTGTCCTATAACACAACTATAAACAGAGACATACTACGGGGGGTGGGGGGAGGAGGGAGTAGGATGAAAACAAGGAGGGTGGAAATTGTATGGGGACTATAACCATGATGAAAATGCATACATTGTGCAAAAATAAAAAATGATGTAAAAAATATATAAAATAAAAAATAATAAATAAAATGGAAAAAAAAAGTATGTAGCCTATACATACCTTAAAAGTGAATGAGTAGGACTTATACTGCGGAAACGTTTTATTTTTTTAACAACTGGTTGGAATCAGGAACTAAAGGTTAGGTACAGGAGGAAGCTCGGGGAGCTGGTGAAGTACAGCAGTATAAGACTCTGAGTATCCCATAGCAGCAAGCAGTCTGACTTCCCTCAGGTGTCTTGGGAAAACGGAGGGCCAATAAGGGTAGAATATTAGAATTTGGGAAATTGTAGAAAAGGGGGTCGTTGGCTCCAAAACCAAATTTTGCCAGTCTGATCATTTTAAGATCACAAATCTTTGAACTTTGCTATTCCAGCTCTCTTGTGTTTCCTCTGGCCACTTCCTTTGCCACGTGCTACCCATGGTAGGCTTGAACAACTCTACTGCTGGAGACTTCGCTGCTTCCAAGAGTCCCCTTACCATTTCTGGACAACTTCTACTGATTCAAAAAAAGGTTCTTTTATTGAGTAAAAGTGTGCTTCCTCATGTGTATATAATATTATGACACACTTCTGTTTTTTTTTTGTTTTTTTAAAGATTATTTATGCATACAAGAGCTGGGGTGTAGGCCAGAGGTTCGGGAGGGTGAAAGGAGTCAGAGTCAGAGTGGGGAGCAGAACAGGTGGATCTACTGAAATACACTGCTGAGGGCAGCAGCAGGCTAGACAGGAGAGGTCTGCTGAGCTATGTGGGACAGCTCCCTGGCTGAGGATTGAACTCAGGCTGCAGATCGCTTCATAGTGCTGAGACTTAACGCTTTGCGCCACCAGGGAAGCCCCAATATTATGACGCACTATTTGAAGACAGATCACTGATCTCCTCTCAGGATGCTCTTCAAAAAGATAATCCTTGAAGTTTTCTTCTTATGCAAAGCTTCAAGTTCCCTCTCCCTAGGCCATTTTCCCTGAAACATACCTGGCTGGCCTCTGTAGTTTTTTGTTTTGTTTTGTTTTTTAAGATGTATTTATTTATGCATACAAGTACTGAGGTGTAGGCCAGAGATGCAGGGAGTGTGAGTATTCACCAGAGACAGAGAGGAGAGAAAAATAGGCAGACTAACTAAAATACACCTGAGGGGAGCAGTGGGCAAGACAGGAGAGGTCTCCTGTGCCATGTAGTCTCTACCTGGCCAGGGATGGAACTCGTGCTACAGTGGCTGCCAACAGCTTACAGCGCTGCCGTGACAGCTTACAGCGCTGACACTTCCTTGAGCCACCAGGGAGGGCCTTCTGTAGTTTTTAAGGGATAAATTCATCCTGCATAACCCTTCTGAAGAAAATGCAGAATGATCCCAGAAGAATTGGAACACTGCTATGGGCATGCTGGGTGTGATTCTGAAACAGTGACATGTAGTAAGAAGAGATGCCATAGGAAAGGGAGCTATGCTTGACTCCTTGCTAATAACTCTACACCAATGAATAATCTTAGCTAACATACTGAACACTTATGTGTCAGTGATCCTTTAAGTGCTTTGGGTATATTATCTTATTAACCCTTCACAATTACTCTAGGAAGTTCTCCATTTCATTTTGCAGTTGATGACATTGCGGTAGAGAGGAACTTGCCAAGACTTCCCAGCTAGTAAGTGGCACAAGCAGAATTCAGACCCCAGTAGCTAAAGTCACACCCCTGTTTATTGCTTCATGTTTGGCTAGCTTTCAAATTTTATCATTTTTACAAAGCAGAAAAGAATACATCCCTCTGGGTCCTGATTTCTGCTAATCCTGCCGTGAACAGAATGTTATCCCTTATATGCATCAATGACCTTACATTCGAGTGGGACATCGGACCAGCATCTGTCTCCTCCCAGGCTGATGGTTTTATGTCAAATGTGTGATGTTACCTGGCTTTCGACTTAGGAATTTGAGAAAAAGGGAGGTTGAAGGGGGCACAGAACTGAGAGTGCAGAGCTCTAGATAACAGTTCTAACACCACCATAACTTTACCATCTGACTGTGAATGCTGTGGATGATTCCTCAAATGTCAAATGAGGAAATTGGACTCCACTTGGCTCTAAGCGACCTCCAGATGCTGAAGAGAGCAGCTCTCACACAGAGTTTCCAGCACTGTGGCAGAAGGAGGAACAAATATATCTCGAAAGAGGGAGACTCTCTGGTGCCCCTTGAGTCACATGTATCAAATTGAAATGAATAAATGAGTATCTGCTCCCTGTTTCTGGTGTGTGAGGCTGTCGATTGGCAGTGGTTCCTATGCTTAGGTTTTCAACGGGCTCTGCTGCCCCTACTAAAAATAAGCCACCGGTGTTAGGGCTGAGTCATTTTCATACTTGAATATGTGGAGGAAAAAGTGACAAAGGTCACATAGGCTCTGTTGATAATTTCCTTCTGACTAGAGGCCACACCTCATTCCCAATTGGCCCCTCTTTTTCTGTTTTATTTCAGATGAGCTGTACACCTTAAATGGAAAACATATTCAACAGTATGTTTTTGTGTTATAGTTTATTCATATCCTGTTCTCTCCTTGTGCATTGACCTTGTTTATAGAGTGGGCTTTTGCAGTTTTCTGAGATAGGGGTTGATGCTAGCAGTTGTGACTGCATTTTATAGCTTGCAAAGTGATCACATAGACAGCATTTCTTTGGAATAATCATCCATTGCCTTGGTGAGGGGCAGCCTGAGGGTAGGTGCCTGTGCTCTCTAGATGTTGTGAAGTCTGATTATGAGACAGGCCCCACCTGGGACAAGATTGTCAAGCAATTTTGCCTTTTTAAAAAAGATTTATTATATTTATTTATAATTTATAAATTTATTTATAAATTTATTATATTTATTTATAATTTATTTATAAGAGCTGGAGTATAGGCCAGAGGTGTGTGTATGGGGGATAAGAGGATTCACCAGAGACAGAGTGGGGAACAGAACAGGCAGATCTACTGAAATACACTGCTGAGGGGAGCAGTGGGCGAGTCAGGAGAGGTCTGCTGCGCCATGTGGGTAGCTCCCTGGCTGGGGATCTCACTCATGCTGCAGTGGCTGCGGATAGCTTCATAGTGCTGTGCTTAACTCCTTGCGCCACCAGGGAGGCCACACAATTTATTTTTTAATGTCAATATATTTATCCAACTGTATTTTCATAACACTTCATAGCCATATATTGCTTTCTTTATTATTTGATCTCTTGTTAAAAGTTTTGCCCTAGGGCCTCCCTGGTAGTGTAAGGGGTTAATCTCAGGACTAAGAAGCTATCAGCAACCACTGCAGCATTGTTACAGGGCAGCCCCAATACAAAACAGGTTGCCTGACTGTGGGTCCTCACCCGTGCATTTAAAAGGACTTATCAATACTCTACTGCAGGCACACACAAAGGTTAATAAAGGCTTATTTACAAGGGAAGGGGAAATGAGGAAATGTACAACTCAGGTCGACAAGTGGGAGATAAAGTCTTAAATGCGTCCTACCTGATCCACCGATCTGGACTCCCAAATGGCACTCTGAGAGCTGGCGCGAGCCACCAGCCATGAAGGCAGGAGGCGGGTGAGAGAGAGACCCAATACCCACTTGTTTGGTTTTTATACCAAACCTGGCTGTTTAACTCCACCCTCAGGTCCCAGCAGCCTTCCCTTTGATGGTGATGGGATTTGTCTTTCCCAATGTCTTGATGGCTTTGGTCTGGAGTGGGGGTGGAGTCCACAAAGCCTGTATGGAATTAGCTCAGGACATCCTTTCCCCCTAACATCATGAGTTTGCTCCCCAGCCAGGAGCTAACCCACATGGCACAGCAGACCTCTCCTGTCTCACCTACTGCTCTCCTCAGCCGTGTATTTCAGTAGATCTGCCTGTTCTGCCCTCCACTCTCTCTCTGGTGAATCCTCTCACACACGCCCCACCCCACTCCCACCTCTGGCCTGCACCCCAGTTTTTTTATGCAAAAAAAAAGATGAATAAAATCTTAAAAAAAAAAAGAATGGACCTTGAGTTCTAGTAGATCAAATCTTTGACTTTGAAGACCAGCTAGATATGCAGAGACCAGGCAAGCAAGGAATAAAGACTAAAAGACACTACCTGGAGCCAAGACCCCATTCACTTTTGTCTACTTCAATCAAGGGGTAGAAGAAACAATTCTCCGAATATTCTAAATTATTTTAAGGGGAGTATTAAGAGAGGTTCTTAAGACAATATCCTTAATTAGTTCAAAGACAATATCCTTAATTGAGAGAGTCTGTACATGACTAAAGGGATTGTTTCAATCATTCCTTAGACCGTTGAACTAGTGTTGTAGAGCAACCCGATACAAAACGGGTGCCTGACTGTGGGTCCTCACCCGCGCGCTTAAAAGGACTTATCAATGCTCTACTGCAGGCACACGAAAGGTTAATAAAGTTTATTTACAAGGGAAAGGGAAATGAGGAAATGTACAGCTCTGGGAGAAAAGTGGGAGACAAAGTTTAAATGAGTCCTACCAGATCGCCGATCAGGAATCCCAAAATGCGCTCTGAGAGCTGGCCGCCAGCCAGGAGCGGTGAAGCCAGGAGGCGAGCGATCGCGAGCCAGAGAGTGAGCAAGGCCCACGTGTGTTTTTATATCCAACCTGGCTGCCCAACTCCACCTCAGGTCCCAGCCACCCTCCTGGTGGTGATGGGATTTGTCTTTCCAATGTCTGATGGCTTTAGTCTGGAGTGGGGGTGGAGTCCACAAAGCCTGTATGAGATTTATCTCAGGACATCATTTCCCTATAAATCCCCCCTTTCACTTTTTGCCACCATTGTAACAGGGTGTCCCAGGAAAGGGGGAGGTTCCCTGCCCACCCAAGGGAGGGTGGAGCTGAGCAGGAAGAGAGAAGCTGCAGAAGAGACTGAGAAGGAAGGAAGCAGGATGGAGCCAGGAGACCTGGAGGAGGCACATGAACCTAGAGACACGTGAAGAAGTGCGCTTGTCTTTTGGTCGTGGACTAGGTGACACAGATGTCGTGAGACCCGTGGGGAGGGACAATGGCAGCTTTTAGCTTGATGTTGATTTTGCTCTTTCCTTCCGGGCTTGTCTGGTGTTTGTGACCCTTTTCTGTGGGTCCCCACTGGAAGAGCTTTGACTTGTGGCAGGCCTGGGGCCTTGCTCTGGCCAATCCATTTGGATGACTTTTACCCACAGGGGACGGTAACTTTGGGTGCTTGATTTAGAAACTAGACTCTTTGCCTTACCTGTATTGTTTCCTAGTTTTATTAAAGTTCCTTCCCATTAAAGTCTCCTATGTTTGTGTTGATGCGGCGGATGGCAGAACCCATTTAGAATAGGCAGGTTTGCGGGTTTGGGCTGCCCCTCTCCTGCCCTTAACACTAGGTCTGTTCTGTGAGTCTGATATCAGAAAAAGGCAGATTACATTTAGAAAAATACGTAACAAATGCATCAGATTTTTTTTTTTTTGCTTATCTGAATCACCCTGTGAGATTCTGCTGAGATTACTACCCCCTTAGTAGATCCTCTAGGTTGCACCTAATAACCCCTAGAGTTAAAAGTTCTTTCCTCTTGGATGTGGAGAAAAAGGAACTCTCCTACACTGCTGATGGGAATGCAAACTGTTCCACCCACTATAGAAAGCTGTGTGGAGGTCCACAACTACTAAAAATAGAGCTTCCATATGACCCAGCAATTCCACTGCTAAGAATCTACGCAAAGGACACAAAGACATTATTTCAAAAGGATACCTGCACCCCTATGTTTATTGTAGCACTATTTACAATAGGTAAGATGTGAAACAACCCAAATGCCCAAAATAGATGACTGGATCAAGAAGATATGGTATATATACACAATGGAATACTATTCAGCATTCAAAAAAGATAAACTCATACTGTTCACAGCAACATGGATGGAGCTGGAAGGAATTATGCTCAGTGAAATAAGCCAGAAGAAAAAGAAAAATATTGGATGGTTCACTTATAGGATGAATGTAGGAGAACCAATAAAGGATCAAAAAAAAATCATAATAAATAAAAACAAAATTAACAGGCAACTATAAATCAGAGACATTCTGCAGGGGAGGGAGGATCAAAACAGGGGAGGGAAGTGCACAAGGGACTATGGTGATGGTTCACAGGTGAACTGGTGGTGGAATTTTATGGGACTACACCTGAGAGGAGAAAGCACACATTGTACAAAAAGAAGAATGATGTAAAATATATATATATATAATTAAAAAATAAAAAATATTCTTTCCTCTTTACCATCCTTGCACTTGTAGATATTTAAATTGCTTCACTTTCACAGGATTTATGTCTCCCATGCCTGCCTCCTTTGTATACTGCCTGTCTTGAAGGCAAGTACAATGCCTGACATCATCTTGACCTTAGCTTAGCACTTCATTTTAGTATTAGCGTAGGGACAGGAATTTAACAGATAACAAGTGTTGACTGAATTGCACTGAATTCCTGAAGGGCACAGATTTCAGGAGTGATGTTTTGGGTCATTGAGCTCTTCCCCCCAGATCATATACACAAACTAATTGGTACTTAGAAAATTTTTTTCTCATATCCATTCCTTTCCAGCATGCCTGGTAATAAGTGTGTCAAAATTAATTTCAAAACTAGAATGAATTTGCAGTGTCATCCCCATGAAATCTATTTAAAGACTCTTTTGGAAATGGGCTCCCTTTCTGTCTGATGTCCAAAATTCTCATGTATACCTTTCTCATCTATTAGAAACTCAATGAGGGGACGGGATAGGGTTGGAGGAATAAAATTCAGGTTTCTTGCTGGTGAATCTCACTAGATTCTTACATACTCCAGAGGAAACAAGTCCTTGTACTTGACTCTTTCCCACAAGGACAATGAAGACTTCCTGGATCATTTTACACATTTTAAATATTAACCATGTGCTATCTGGGGATGGAATTATATGGGTGATTTTAATTTTCTTCTATGTACATTTCTGTATTTAAAAAATTTTCTAGAGTTATGCATTAGTTTATAATGGGGGGGTGAGGGGACTAGGGAATCTAACCAATCTAGTTTTGAAAGCATGTTTTATTTCCAGAGTGAATTTCAGCTCTGTGTGTAAATATACTCAAAGGAGGGTCATGGCCCTCTCTACTCCACTCATTGACCTGGATACAAATATGGACCCATCAAGAATAGCCTCATATATTGGAATTCTTGCTTCAGCCATATGTTTCAGTCTCCTTGTCTTATTTTTTTAAGATTTATTTATTTATTTCATAGAAGAACTGGGGTGTAGGCCAGAGGGGAATGAGAGGATTCACCAGAGACAGAGTGGGGAGCAGAACAGGCAGATCTACTAAAACACACTGCTAGGGGGACAGCGAGAGAAACAGGATAGGTCTGCTATGCCATATGTGGGATCTGACCAGGATCTAAGTCAGGCCATAGAGGTGAGAGTGCTGAGACTTAACCCCTAGGACATCAGGGAGGCCCAGCCTCCTTATCGTAGAAGCAATTTCTGGTAGTCCAAAGTTCTTGTAAGTTGGGAGGGAGTGACAATGAATAGTTCTGTCTTAGTTGCCTTTCTGCAACTTCAACCTGGACACAGTTATCCATCTTGTCCTGACACCTTCAAAAAGCTTCAAAGGGAAAACTAAGGGCTCAGGAAAATCCCTGGCACTTTTTAATAACCATGAATTCCATAGCTAGACTGCCTCACTGAACATGTTCCAGTTTGTATGAGCGATGAATCACTTACATATCACCCTGCAATAAGTGGAAGGCTGTGTGCACTGGGAGACCCATTTTAGCCACACTTTCTCCCAAGGGGGAAAATCTCATCTGTGGAATCAGAGACTTTGATTCAAATAGAAATAACTGTACAAGTTTCAGAAGGCTAGACAAACAACAGGACTAGTCATTTCAGTTCCAGTGATTATAGTTATTGTGTTTAGGAAGAAACCCTCCCTTCTGCCCTCATCAACTCCTCCCCTCTGCTGCTCCATTACAGAACCCACTATTTTGCAAGGCCAAAGAATCTCTTAAAATGGAATTCCTTCCTTTTAGAGTCCACAAGTAAACATTTACTCTGAAGTTCACAAACATGACCTGTTTTCCTGAGTGACTCTTTTGTCTTTAATAATTCAGCCCTTGAGGTAAAGGTGTGGGTGCTGGGATTTATCCAGGCCCAGGGTAAGGAGGTAGTATTACTGCCTACATAATTAAGAATTGACTAATGCATTCAAACTCAAGGTCCTGTCCTGTCTTTCACTCCCACTCACAAATGAGAAAATAGAATTTTAGAATTGCAAGAAATCTTTACAGATTCTTTTCATACACCACTTTATAATACAAATGAAGAAAAATGCTCAGTCCTTATTGCAATGATGGCACCCACCAGTGAATAACTATTTGCTTTTTTTCTGGCCTAAGTTGTTGAAAATACCAATACATTCCAAGTTTGGAATACCAGGTTCCACACTTAAAAACCGTTTTCTTTCACTCTATAACACTGAATTATGTGCCTCCATTAGGTTTACTATAAAATCATTATAGCCATATGCTCCATTTTACTTTTATTTCATTATTTATCTTTCATTTATTTTTGAGACATAAGTCACATACCATCCAATTCACCTATTTAAAGTATACAATTTGATGGCATTTGTATATTTAGAGCTGTGTACCTACGAACACAATCAATTTAAGAGCATTTTCATTACAGGACCCATCCTGGGCAAAATTCTTTCTCCAAAGAAACCCAATGCCCATTAATAGTTATTCTCATTTTCCTTTACCCCCTACACCCAGATTTGCCTATTCTGACATTTCACATAAAGAGCCTCCCGGTGCACAGCTGTTGAGCGCTGGGTGTGAAGCTGCCACAGCCTCTGCAGCGCCAGTTCGATCCCCGGCTGCTCCCTGGCCACTGGAGGAGGGTTCCGCAAGGCCCGCAGACTTCTGCTGCCCTCTGCTCCCTCAGTAGTGTACTTCGGTCCTTCTGCCTGCTCTGGCTCTGTGAATTCTCTCACCCCTGCCGCGCTTCTGACTGTACCCAGTGCTTGTAAAATAAATAAATAAATAAATAAAAAATAAATAATTCTTTAAATAAATAAATAAATGGAATAATACAATATGTAGTTCCTTGTGGCTGGTTTCTTTACTTAAACTAATATTTTCAAGATTCACCATGTTGTAGAATGTGCTATTTCTTTTTACTGCCGAGAATAACATTCCATCATAGGAATCTACTGTGTTTTGTATATTCAGTAGTTGATAGTTGCTGAATTTTATTTACAGCAACAGTGTGATCTCTGACTGCCAACAGAACTTAAAATCAAGACATACTATAGAGTTACTCTCTCCCCATGTTAGATATTTACACCTAATTCTAATAGAAAGTCTTATATTCTTACACGTGAAACCAACATTTTCCCCCAAAGTTCTGAATGTATATATATTGTGGAAAGACAAAGTTTTCTGCTGCCTTCTGACTCCTGGAAAATAGAAGCAAATACGTAGGTAGATTGACCAGTGACAGTCACTAGAAAGAGAAAGGAAAAGAGAAGAATCAGAACACTCATCTTTAGTTTTCAAAGTGTGAGGTTTGGAAAGAGAAAGCATTTGCGGCTCTCTCACACCCAACTATTGATAGGGATTCCTCCACCTAGATACACACAACAATTTAAGGTGGATGTGGGTAAGGGTGAGGAAAGGTGACGGTCTAGGTTGCAAATTTTGTCCTACTCAAGAGACTTAGTATTTAAATTTTTGTCCTAGGTTTATAGTTTGACCCTCACCCAACCTCCACACTTCCTGTGGGTCTCCAGGTGGGTTCTGATTGGGACACTTTAGGGGACGGGTTCCTGTTTTGTAAGAAAAATCTTAACTTGTAAACACCAATTTGAGGGTATTTACGATCCCGGGATGTCCCTGCTTATTCAGGTTCTGCTTTTCCTCCTTCCATTCTTAGGTGAGTCGGGCTGGAGAACTCCTGAGTCACCTGCCACGGACAGAAGGACTTTAGGAGCGTCTCCGCCCCATACCGAGGGCAACTGAGAACAGGGGAAAGATCCTTGACTCATTTAGCCTGAAGCTTGGGAGTTGTGCATTCCCCACACTGATGTTCTAGGGCGGCGGAGACCACGTATCATGGGACTTATTCACTCCAGTGACTCCACCCCTTTCCTCTATTCCCCAGCCCCCCACTTCTGCGCTCCGCCTAGAAGTCTAAGGGAGAGGAGGGTGGCGCGAGCCAGGAAATGCCACTCTGCAAGTTGGCTCGCGAATCATAGAATTTCATGGCCTTACAGTTTTACCCTTCTCCGGAATTGCCTTGCATTACGTTTTAGACTGTTCTTCCTTTCATTATCCCCAAACAGCTCTGTCTTTATGAGACCACTTAATCACTCAGGCAGACCTTGTCCTAGTTAAGGTGCTTTCCCTCCCTCTTTCCCCACTTTTTTTTCTGAGCCCGGAATTTTCAATCAGCACTGGTTTGAGTCCCGGTCAGCCTCTTCACGTTCTAGTCGCGTGACTTGAGTGAACTACAACTTTTCTCGGCCTGTGAAACAGCAGTCAAACGTCTCACTGCGCCTAGCGTAAGGAGCAAAAAGTAAGCACTCTGGGAGCTGTAAAAAGCAAGAGAAATTTTAGCTATGTTAATCTGGACGGCGAGTCAATTTTCCAGAACCCAGGACCCCTCCCTTTCTTTGGGACCCGCCCTGCAAATCCTCCTGGTGCTGACAGTTCACACCACCCTCCTCCAGCAGTCTTGCCATTGGTGGAGCACTGTCGCGCGGCGCCCAGTGTTGACGCCATCGCCCCGCCTCCACCGGCGCACGGTGACGTTTGGCCCCGCCCCCGGCCGCGCCTGGCCTCCCGCGGGGCCCCGCCCATCGGGCCGACGCGGCGTGGGTCCCGCCCCACGGTGACGTGTGGGCGCGCGCGCCGGGCCGCTCCGGCAGTTGGTGCAGCGGCGGTTGGGCCGAGTGCGCTCAACCCACCCCTCCCTCTCCGCCGGCCCCGGCCCCCACCCCGCCGGGCCGCAGCCCCAGCCCTAGCCCAGCCGGCCGTCCCGTGCGGGCCCGTGCCACCCCTCGGCGGCGACGCGCCGGGCCGCCCGCCCGCCCGCCACCATGGAGCTGGAGGACGGAGTGGTGTACCAGGAGGAGCCCGGCGGCTCCGGGGCCGTGATGTCGGAGCGGGTGTCTGGCCTGGCCGGCTCCATCTACCGCGAGTTCGAGCGGCTCATCGGGCGCTACGACGAGAGGTGGTCAAGGAGCTGATGCCACTGGTGGCCGTGCTGAGAACTGGACTCGGTGTTCGCGCAGGACAGGAGCACCAGGTGGAGCTGGAGCTGCTGCGGGACGACAACGAGCAGCTCATCACCCAGTACGAGCGGGAGAAGGCGCTGCGCAAGCACGCCGAGGAGGTGAGGCCGCGGGAGGGCGGGGGCCGGCCCGAGGGGCGGGGGTCGCCGCGGGCCCGGGAGGGGGCGCGCCGGGCCTCCCGGGGGCGAGCCTGGCGCCGAGGCCCCCCGACCCAGCCTGGCCCAGCCAGGACTCCCGCGGGCGTTGGAAGTGGCGGGAGGCTTGCGAGTGTCGGGGCGAGGGAGCGACCCGGAGAGGCGCGGCTCGGGGGAAAGCCACGGCCTGGGCCGGGGGCACCTGGCGCTGGCCGAGGGCTGTGGTTGTCATGTTCTGGTGGCCTCCTGTTTAGGGAAGTTTCCGACCACCGTAGGGTAGTCAGAAGGCGGCTCAAACTTTTACCGTGGCGGGAGGGGCGGGGGAAGGCGCATCTAACACTTGGTCCTGGATCCGTAACTCCGCTGGGTCCAGTACCTTCCTGGGGGGGTTTGCTGCTTTTGGGAAGTTGGAGATCTCCCTCTTTCGGCCAGTTTCTTCTCGACGTTTAACCCTGTTTGAGAAAGAGATTGTATTTT
>NW_023601696.1:0-17641 GCF_014898055.3 Talpa occidentalis
ACGAAGAAACTGAAAAAAGAACCAGTATGGAGAAAATATTTGCAAATCACATATCTGATGAGAACATAGATCTGGAATATATGAAGACCTACCAATTCAGTAACTAAAGGCAAATAAGCAATTAAAAGTTGACGAGGGATCGATAACATGTGTCCAAAACCGCAATAAAAAGTGTTTAACAACAGGCATTAAGAAAAGTGAAGTCAGAGAACCCTTCTCCCCTCCCCGCCCACAGAGCGGCACTCTCCGACCGGCAGAGAGGAGGAAACAACAAACCAAAACGACCCACAAAACAAACGACGCATCAAGCGGACTGTGAGTGGAAAGGAACTATTGCAGCCACCACACCCCGTGAACGGGAGCTGAGGCGAACCCTGCAGGATCCACCGCGGCGGTGAGCGAACGGCTCCGGGCGCCATTATAGAGAAGAACAAAGACCCCGGAGACGCGCACACAGCCCGGGCTGCCGGTAAGCCTGCGCGGAAATTGCGGCGCAATCGGCGCGCTTGAAAAGCAAGTGCAGACCGGATCGCGGCTGCCCAGGTCCCGCGCGCTGCGACCTAGGCTTGCGGGGAGAGACCTAGGCTTGCGGGGAGACGCCGGAGGTCCTCACTGAGGTGAAGTCCCTCCCTGAGTGAGCAGGAACCAGCGCCCCAGGCACGGAGCGGTGCAAAAGGCGCCATTCCCGCGCCACTGAACTGGGCTACAGCCCGCGTCCTGGAACTGAGGGCTTTGAACTGAGACCCGGGGCACGAAAATTCGGGGCGTGGTTTCTCCACGACGGTGGGCACAAGGCAGACACAGCACCCCAAAGCTGTTGAGGTGTACCCTACCATTCCTGCTCTGTTCTCTGTCCCACGGGTGGGGGAGGCGAAAAACAGCCCCCCAAGGACAATAAGAGAGATCTCTGGCGCCACCTAGCGACCAGGAAAAAAAAAGTCACTAACACCCTATAAAAACAGGACATTTCTTAAGACTGCTTGAAAAGGGCAGTTTCTGGAGACCCAGTGCCAGCCGGAAGTTATTCCACGCCAGGCCCCTTCCACCAGCAGTCTGAGCCACAGAGGGAGCAGGCACCCACGTCCGGGCAGACCGGGGTGCGCAGAAGAGTGTGCCTGAAAACGGAGGCGCAGGGACTACATCCCGCTTCGCCATTTGAGAACAGGGACATTTCTTCAGTAAAAAAACTGCCTAAATCCAGCAGAAAGCTCCCCCAGAAGACAGAGATGGCTCCTGAAGAGCCAGAGGGAGCGGAGAAGTTCACCCAAGATGTCAGTCAGCCGAGCAACACAGTGTCCCAACGCATACGACAAATTAGAAAACAGACAGTAGGAGTAGAAGAACCACACGCAACCTAAAAACTCCTCAGGAAAGAAGCACACCAAAAAAAGAAAACCACTCCCCAGATTGCAACGACAGCAACTTGGAAGAACTTCTGAGCCTTCCAGAAAGAAATTTAAAATTGCCATGATAAAAAAGTGATAGATCAGAAGAAGGAAATTGAGTCCCTAAAGAGGGAAGTAAGAGAAATGCAGGAGATCAAAGAATTAATGGAGGAACTAAAGAATCTGGGAAAAGCAATGAAAGCAGAATAGATGAAATGGAAGAACGAATAAGTAATCTTGAAGACACAGAAATAAAAAGAACCAAAACAGAAAAGGAAAGAGAAGTACGAAGAAAAAGAATGAAGAAAGACTTCGGGAACTATCTGACTCCATGAGGAAAGGAAATATAAGAGTTATAGAATTCCAGAAGGAGAGGAGAGAGATGTAGGAACAGAAGAAAATATCATGGATATAATTGAAGAGAACTTCCCAAATGAGAAGAAGGAGCTGAAAATTGATATACAAGAAGCAAGAAGAACACCAAACTTCCACGACGAAAGGAAAAAACACAGCAAGACACATAATAGTAAAGCTCCCAAGAATCCAGGACAAGGAAAAAATAATGAAGCTGACAAGAGAAAAAACAGATAACATTCAAAGGAAAACCAATCAGGCTGACATCAGACTTCTCTGAAGAAACACTACGGCAAGGAGAGAGTGGAGGGACATAGTCAACAGACTCCAAGAAAACAGATGCCAACCAAGAATACTCTATCCCGCAAAGCTCTCTTTCCTCCATGAAGAAAGAATATGGACCTTCCCAGACAAAGAGAAACTCCGGAATTTCATTGCGACTAAACCCCCACTCCAAAAAATACTACAAGGAATCCTAAAGCCAGAGAACCTCAGAGACGAATAACAACGAAAGAAGACCAAAAAAAAAAAAAAAAGTTATTAAAAGAATAAATAAATAAAATCAAAGGAAAGACAAACATAATGGCAAATACAGATGCTAACATATCAATATTAACTCTAAATGTAAATGGACTAAACTCTTCAATAAAAAAGACACAGAGTTGCAGCCTGGATTAAGAAACAAAACCCAACCTTTTGCTCTCCAGGAAAACACATTTAGCTACAAAAAGAAAAATAGGCTCAAAGTCAAAGGATGGAAAACAATCCTACAAGCAAATGGCCAAAAAAGAAAGCAGAACAGCTATACTTATATCAGATAAAACAGACTTCAAACTCAAAAAAATAAAAAGAACCCAATGGTCACTACATTATGATTAAGGACAATACTTCAAGAAGAAATAACACTCATTAACATATACTCACCAACGAAAGAGCACCAAAATATATCAGACAACTGTTGTCCTCTCTGAAAACAGACATCAGAGAAAACACATATGTAGGAGACTTCAACACACCACTATCAACAATGGATAGATCAACAAAGACAAAAATAAGTAAAGAAACTAAAGCTCTAAATAAGGACCTAGAGCATTTGGGCTTAACAGACATCTATAGAACACTAAACCCAAAAAACGGAGTACACATTTTTCTCAAGCGCACATGGATCATTCTCCAGGATCGATCACATACTGGGGCACAAGACAAACATCAACAGATACACCAAGATTGAAATCATACCAACCATCTTTTCTGACCACGAAGGCATCAAACTAGAAATAAATCATAAAAGAAGGCAAGGAACTATCCTACCTCATGGAGATTAAAAAGCCACACTACTGGAAGACCACTGGACTAACGAGGAGATCAAAGAAGAAATTAAAAAATTCTTTGAATTGAATGACAAGGAGGACACCAATATCCTAAATGTATGGGATGCAGCAAAAGCAGTAATAAGAGGAAAATATATAGCAATAGAAGCTCACATCAAAAAACAAGAAAGAACTCAAAGAAACAACCTAATCTCGAAGCTCAAAGATCTAGAAAAAAAGAACAACAAAAAAACCCAAACCAGTAGAAGAAAAGAAATAATAAAAACCAAAGCAGAAATAAATGAAATTGAAACTAAAAAAACAATCCAAAAGATCAATGAAACCAAGAGCTGGTTCTTTGAAAAAATAAATAAATAGACAAACCCCTAGCCAGGCTCACAAAGGAAAAAGAGGAGAAAGCACAAATACACAGAATCATAAAATGAAAGAGGAGAAATCACAACGACACAGCAGAAATCAAAAGAATAATCAGTAACTACTATGAACAGTTATATGGAAACAAGTTCAACAATCTAGAGGAGATGGACAAATTCCTACAACTCTACAATCACCCCAAAGCTAGATAAAAAGAAATAAACACCTAAAACAGACCAATTACAATAGCGAAATTGAAATGGTAAATAAAAAACCTCCCAAAAACAAAAGCCCAGGACCTGATGGATTTACAAATGAATTCTACCCAAACATTCAGAGACGAATTAGGCCTATCCTTCACAAACTCTTCCAAAAAATGAGAAGGAAAGGACAATACCAAACACGTTCTATGAAGCAATATTACACTAATACCAAAACCGAATAAGGACAACACAAAAAAGGAAAAACTATAGCCAATCTCCCTAATGAACACTGATGCAAAAATCCTCAATAAAATTTTACTATCAGAATCCAACAATGTATCCATAAGATTAATCACCACGACCAAGTTGATTCATTCCAGGCACAAGGATGTTTAACATCCGAAAATCAATCAACGTTATCCAACACAAATCAACAAAAAATATAAAAAACCATATGATAATATCAATAGATGCTGAGAAAGCTTTCGACAAAGGCAACACCCATTCATATAAAAGCCTTGAAATTCTTGGGATACAGGAACATACCTCAACATCAAAAGGCCATCTATGACAAGCAACAGCCAGTATCATTCTCATGGTGAAACTGAAAGCAATTCCATTAAATCTGAACAAGACAAGATTCCACTTCACCACTGCTTTTCAATATAATACGGAAGTCCTAAGCCAGAGCAATAAGACAAGAAACATCCAAGAATCCAAATAGGAAAGAAGAAGTCAAACTATCCATTTGCAGATGAATGATAAATACATAGAGAACCCCCAAAAACTCCACAGAAAACTAATTCAACTCATCAATCAATTCAGTAAAGTGGCAGATACAAAATCAACACGCAAAAGTCAGTAGCCTTCCTATACACAAACAATAAATCTGAAGAAAGAAGAAATCAAAAAAACCACCCCTTTTATTATCGAAAACAAAAAAATCAAATATTTGAATAAATCTAACAAAAGAGGTAAAGACCTATACAAAGAAAACTATAAAACACTGTTAAAAGAAATAGAAGAAGACACAAAGAAATGGAAAGACATCCCCTGCTCATGGATTGGAAGAATAAACATTATTAAAATGCCATCCTACCAAAAGCATATACAGATCAATGCTATTCCAATCAAAATCTCAATGGCATTCTTCAAAGAAATAGAACAATTGATGAAATTCATATGGAATCACCAAAAACCCCAAAGCCAAAGCTCTACTGAAAAAAAAAAAAGGAAATGGAGGCATCACACTCCCAGACTCAAACTATACTACAAAAGCCATAATCATCAAAACTGCATGGTATTGGAACAAGAACAGACATACAGACCAATGGAATCGAATAGAAAATCCAGAAATAAACCCACAGATTTATGGTCAACTAATCTTTGACAAAGGAGCAAAGACTATGCATTGGAGCAAAGAAAGTTTGTTCAATAAATGGTGCTGGAAAACTGGGTCGCTACATGCAAAAGAATGAAGCTTGACCACTACCTCACACCATACACAAAAATCAACTCAAAATGGATTAAAGAACTAGACATAAGACCTGAAACCATAAAATACATAGAAGGAAATATAGGCGAAACACTACGGATTTGCACATCAAAGACATCTTTACAGACACATCACCCAAAGCAGTGATAGTGAAGAGAAGATCAACAGCTGGGACTACATCAAATTAAAGAGCTTCTGCACAGCAAAAGAGACAATAACAAAAACAAAGAGAAACCCCACCAACTGGGAGAACATTTTTTGCACACAACACTAATGATAAAGGACTGATCACAAAAATCTGCAAAGAGCTGATGAGACTCAACAACAACAAAAAAAATAATCCAGTCAAAAAATGGGGCAGAAGAGCTAAAAAGAAACTTCTCTGAAGAGGAAATGCAAATGGCCAACAGCATAGGAAAAAATGTTCAACATCACTGTCATCAGGGAAATGCAAATCAAAACTACCATGAGATACCATCTCACACCAGTGAGAATGGCACATATTAAAAAAACTAGCAACAACAAATGTTGGCGAGGGTGTGGAGAAAAAGGAACTCTTCTGCACTGTTGGTGGGAGTACAAACTGTCCAACCACTATGGAGAGCTGTGTGGAGATTTCTGGACCTACTAAACATAGAGCTTCCATAGGATCCAGCAGTTCCACTCCTAGGTATTTACCCAAAGGACACAGAAACATCAATTCCAAAGAGCACCTGCACCCCTATGTTTATAGCAGCACTATTTACAATAGCTAAGCTTTGGAAACAGCCCAAATGCCCAAAAAACAGATGACTGGATCAAGAAGATGTGGTACATATATACCATGGAATATTACTCAGCAATCAAAAAAGATAAACACATGCCATTTGCAGCAACATGGATGGCGCTGGAAGGGATCATGCTCAGCGAAATAAGCCAGAAAGAAAAAAAAAATACCGGATGGTCTCACTCATAGCAGGAATCTAGAAAACTTAAATAAGGGACCAGGAAAATGAATAACTATAAGAAAGTGAAAATCAAAATCAACAAAAAACTATGAACCAGAGACACTTTTGGGGGGGTGACGGGAGGAGGATTGGGGTCAGAATGAGGGGTTGCAATTGTATGGGAAATATAAAAATAAATTTATTATTTTAAAAAAAAATTAATTAAACAACAAAAATCATTATTAAAAAAAAAAATAAAAATAAGTTATGTTACTTAATCCAAAAAAAAAAAAAAGAAAAATATCATGCTAACATAAAAAAGCCAGATATAAAATGTGATATCCTGTTGGATATCATTTCTAAGAAATGTCCAGAATGGGCCCCCCTGGTAGCACAGGGGTTAAAGTCTCAGCACTATCAAGCTATCACCAGCCACTGAGGCATGAGTTCGATCCCCAAACAGGGAGCTGACCCAGATGGCACAGCAGACCTCTCCTGTCTCGCCCACTGCTCCTCTTAGCAGTGTATTTCAGTGGACCTGCCTGTTCTGCTCCACACTCCTCTCAACCCCAGCACCTCTGACTTATACACCAGCTGTTATGTGCATAAATAAATAAAATAAATCTTTAAAAAAATGTCCAGAATAGTCAAAACCAGAGAAACAGAAAATATATTAGTGGTTGCAGAGATGGGGGATAGGAGCATGGGCAGTGTATTCATTTTCTCTAAGACTGCCACAGCAAATTACCATCAACTTGGGTGGCTTCAAACCACAGAAATGTATTCTCTCCCAGTTCTGGAGACCTGACCTCAGAAATCTAAAGCATCACCTGGCCCTGCTTTCTCTGAAGGCTCCAAGAAAGAATGCTTCCTTCCTCTTTCTTTTTTTTTTTTTTAATTTTTTTGTTGGTTTTTTTGTTGTTTTTTTATTTTATTTATTTATTTACTTAGTTTGTTTTTTTGTTTGTTTTGTTTATACAAGCACTGGGTACAGTCAGAAGCGCGGGAGGGGAGAGAATTCACCAGAGCCAGAGCGGAGCAGCAGAGGCAGAGAGGACCGAAGTACACTGCTGAGGGGAGCAGCGGGCGGCAGGAGAGGTCTGCGCGCCATGTGGGACCTTCCTCCATTGGCCGGGGAGCAGCCGGGGATCGAACTGGCGCCGCAGAGGCCGCGGGCAGCTTCGCAACCCAGCGCTCAACCGCTGCGCCACCGGGGAGCCCCTTTCCTCTTCCTAGTTGCGGTAGTTCCCAACCAGGCTTTGTATTTCCTATTTAGAACTGCATCTTCCTAAGCTCTGTCTTCATCTTCACAAGACTTTCTTCTCTGGCCATAACTCTGTGTATAGACTCCTCTTCTTATAAAGTTACTAATGACTGGATTTAGAGTCACAGTAATCACATGACCTCAACTCAACTATTGATACATGTCAAAAAAATTTATTTCCAAACAGGATTGTATTCTGAGATTCCAGGAAGAAATGAACTTTAAGGAGACACTATTCAAACCACTGACTAGGGAGTGACTGCAAACAGGTAGATAGGTTTTTGTGAGATTATAAAAATGCCCTAAATTTGATGATGAGCAGTTTTGATAGCTAAACATGTCTGTCAGTATACTAAAATCCATTTAATGAGGCCTTAAGCCAATGACCCAAATAATTTAAAATCATCAGAGATACTAATTAGGCAAAATTCTCATGTGTCTTTCAATATTGCAGGCACAAATTATAGTAAGACAACAACTATAAACAAGTAGCAGCCCTCTGTTTTCGCGAATAGCACACTGCATTTCAATAAAAACCGGTTCATATTCCACTCTCCCATGCGATTCTCCCATGTGAGGGAGAGCTGTATTAATGATATACTTGAAATGGGAGAGTTGTGTGAAATGTGAGTTGTACCTTTAAAAAGCTACTGTTGTTAGCCAAATGCCCAAAAATAGATGACTGGATCAAGAAGATGTGTCCATATACACCATGGAATATTACTCAGCATTCAAAAAAGATAAACACATGCCATTTGCAGCAACATGGATGGCGCTGGAAGGGATCATGCTCAGCGAAATAAGCCAGAAAGAAAAAGAAAAATACCGGATGGTCTCACTCATAGCAGGAATCTAGAAAACTAAATAAGGACCAGGAAATGAATAACTATAAGAAAGTGAAAATCAAAATCACAAAAAACTATGAACCAGAGACAGTTTTGGGGGGTGGGGGCGGGAGGGGAGGGATTGGGGTGAGAATGGGGGTTTGCAATTGTAGGGAATATAAAATAAAATTTATTATTAAAAAAAAAAGCTACTGTTGTTAAAAGCAGAAAAGATTAAGACTCAATATAACCCCAATAAATGAGCTCTTAGCAGACAGACAGGAAAAGAATAATGATGCCAGGAGGAAGAACTGAGGTGTAGGAAGGAGTAACTATATAAACTGAAAGTTAAGTCCTTGGAGGTCGCGGACTTTATTTTGCTCACTGCTTGAACACTAGGCCAATATTAGGCCTTCAAAAATTATGTTGGAGACTGTTCACAGAACGAGTTGAAGACAAATGCTGGAGAAGTTGGATCTCAGCTCAGAACAGTGTTCCAGTTACTAAACTTTCAGCAAGTGGATCTTTTGAAATTCATTCTCTTCTTTTTTCTTGTGTAAAAAAAAATGCACTTTTGCCCAGTCATCTTCTTGAATTATCAGGAAAAAAGAATTCCAGCTCAAGATGAATTCCACAACAAGATGAATTTCTCCACACTGAGAAACATCCAAGGTCTATTTGCTCCACTAAAATCACAAATGGATTCAAGGCAATGAAGCAGGTTTGGCATCTTCCATTTCCTCCAGGCTTGCACATTTCACTGGATATTTTGAGGGGCATGACGAGATGGCTGGATTTGAAGATATTCTTAATGACCCATCACAAAGTGAACTGATGGGAGACTCACACTTGAGGGTGGACTATGAACCGTGTTTACTGTAATATAATGTGCTGTTCATGAAAATATAGGGGCGCTTCTTGTTTATAGTCATCTTCTTACTATAATTTGTGTCCACAATATTGACAGTACTGACACAGGAGAAATTTTGCATAATTAGTATCTGTGATGATTTTAGATTATTTGGGTTATTGGTTTAAGACCACAGGACAGAGCTTCCCAGGTGGCGCAAGGGGTCAAGTCTCAGCACTATGAAGCTATCCACACCCTCTGCAGCACGAGTTTGATCCCCGGCCAGGGAGGTGACCCTCATGGCACAGCAGACCTCTCCTGTCTCGCCCACTGCTCCCTCTGCACTGGATTTCAGTAGATTTGCCTGTTCTGCTCCCCACTCTGTCTCTAGTGAATCCCCTCACCCCCCACACCTCTGGCCTACACCCCAGCTCTTATATGCATAAATAAATTTTAAAAAAAAAGACCACAGGACAATTCGAAGCACTAACGGGAGAGGATTTTAAAACTTCTAATTTATATTAAAACAATAAACTTATATTTTTTAAAAAAATTATTAAGTAACTGTCCAGAGTTTCCAATTCAATTTATTTTCCATGTGTCCATAAATGTACTTCTCAATAGATATCATCAGTCTAAATCTCAGGGAAAAATTGTATGTTAGATAAATAATTGGGGGAAAAAATTAGTAAATCGGGCATGAACCTGAATGAACATTTTCATTTAAAAATAATTTCTAGGCCTCCCTGGTGGAGCAGCGGTTGAGCGCTGGGCTGCAAAGCTGCCCGCAGCCTCTGAAGCACGGTTCGATCCCCGGCTGCCAGCGAGGGTCCCACATGGCGCACAGACCTCTCCTGCCGCCCGCTGCTCCCTCAGCAGTGTATTTTGGTCTGTCTGCCTGTTCTGTTCCCTGCTCTGGCTCTGGTGAATTCTCTCACCCTCAGCGCTTCTGACTGTACCCAGTGCTTGTATAAATAAATAAATAAATCTTTAAAAAAAATAAAAATAAAAATAATGTCTAATTTTTATGGCTACAAACAAGTAAACAAGATAAAACAAAAACTGGGTAATTGTGTGTAAACTGAGAGAGTGTGATGAGAATGTGAGCAAAGCACAGTCCTGGAATTTTTGAGGCACAAGATATTTTTCTACTTTGGTCTTTGTAATTTCCTTTTTTTTTAAAGATTTTATTTTTTCATGCAGAAGAAATAGGGTACAGAAGAGGTGTGGAGAGTAAAAGGATTCACGAGAGACAGAGTGGGAAACAGAACAGGCAGACTGACTGAAATACACTGCTGAGGGGAGCAGCGGGCGAGACAGGAGAGGTCTGCTGTGCCATGTGGGTAGCTCCCTGGCCTGCAGAGGCTGAGCTGCAGCAGCACAGGTTAAGCACTGCGCTTAACCTCTTGTGTCACCAGGGATCCCCTTTTTAAAAAGATTTTATTTATTTTTACATAGAAGAACTGGGGTATAGAAGAGGTGTGAGGGGTGAGAGGATTCACCAGAGACAGAGTGGGGACCAGAACAGGCGGATCTACTGAAATACACTGCTGAGTAAATTAATTGTGCATTAAAGTATTTCAAAAGTAGGGGCCTTCCTGGTGGCACAGGGGTTAAAGTTTCAGTATTATCAAGCTATCAAGTTAGATCCCCAGCCAGAGAGCTAACCCCTCACGGTGCAGCAGACCTCTCCTATCTCACCAGCTGCTCCCCTCAGCAGTATATTTCAGTAGATCATTTGTTCTGCTCCCCACTCTGTCTCTGGTGAATTCTCTCACCCCCAAACCTCTGGCCTTTCTCACCCCCATACCTCTGGCCTACACCTCAGTTCTTGTATGCATTAATAAAATAAATCCTTAAAAAATTCAGAAATAACCAGTAAGAGAATAAAAAGGGTATAATTGAGCAAAACTTGGAAAAAAGAGAAAGACCAATTAAGCCAACTGAATACTAGAAAGGAGGAAAGTATAAATTTTGGGCAATTAGAAAGCAAAAAAAAAAGAAAAGAAAAAGAAAGAGCAGAAAAGAAATCGAAACTCATCAGAAACAGATGGAAAGAGACTAAACCTTCCACTTAAAAGACATATTGTTGTATTAGATTAAGACAACTCCAATAAATACTATTAAAGATGCACATTTAAAACATAAGAACAAAAATTGTATATATGTAAATATATGTGCATATTTATATGTACATATAACTATACACACGTCTTTAACCCAAACTCTAAAGCCAAATGTGTTTCCAAATTCCTTTTAATTTTAATTTATGAAATTAATATACAGCAGATATTATATATTACCTAACACCCCCCAGTGGGGCTTGAGGCAGCATCTCATAGTCAAACACAGTATTATTTCTAAAAGAAATATATAAATATTCGCACTAAGTCAAATAACCTCATATTAGCATAGATCAGGTTTTCCTGCCAAACAAATTATTTTGTTTCCAGAATTGTAGATACGGTATTACAGACCTGCACCAGGCAAATATTAGCCAAAAGGACTAACATGCCTGTGGCAGTACCAAACTAAACTGGTTCTAAGGCAAACAATGTTATTAGCAGTTACCAAATAATGGTATTTTTAAAAGCTTAAGTGCATCGGAAAGACAAACCAATTCCAAATTTATACTCTTATTGAGACAGCTTTCAAACAGAAAGAAAAATAGGAAGTAAATTAAGGAAAATTGGTGTATACTTCAAATAATTTCCAATTAATGATACCCTATCTGTTCAGTATTTCAGCTGTATGTTTCTTGACATCCCAAATAAATCAGCAGTCAGTGGGGAAATGTCTTCCAAGGGAAAGTTGCTGAATGAGGCCTTAATACTCAAGGGGGAGAATCCCCTTTGAATGACATGAACTCACAAAGTAGGACTGGAGTCCCCTTGTAACAAAGGAGATTAAGATATATGCCCAAAGTCATATTGGTAAGTGTCAGAGTTTGGATTCAAATTTAGCTCTGACACCGAAGACCTAAGGCCTTTTGAATAACGTAAGATATAATCCCTTGATTTAGTGAAATTAAAATGGTAATCATTAGCCATGATAGAAAGCAGTAAGGAGATTCCTCAAAAAAAATAAAAATAGAATTCATAAGATTCAGTTATCCCACATCTAAGGGTTTACCAAAAAAATACAAACACTATTTTGAATATATATACATATATATGCATTCCCAAGTTCATTGTGGCATAATGTACAATAGCCTAGAACTGTAAATAACCTAAGTGTCTATCAACATGAATGGATAAAGAAGGTGTACACACACACACACCACACACACACACACACACACACACACACTGGAACACTACTCAGCTATAAAAACTGATGAAATTCTGCCATTTGCTGCAATATGGATAGGCCTAAAGGGTATTATTCTTAGTGAAATAATAAGTCAGATGGAGAAAGAAAAATGTAGATTTTACTCATATGTAGTATGTAAAGAAATCAAATGAACTAAATAAAATATAAACAAACTTTTGGATATAAAAATCAAATCAGTGGTTACCAAAAAAGAAGGGGAGAAGGTGGGTAAATTGAGTAAAAGGGGTCAATTGTATGATGAAGGATAGAATCATGTTAATTTATAATGATGCACACCTGTAATTTATGTAAGGTTATAATGCAATGTTACTTCAATAAAAATTGTTTGAAGAATTTTTTTAATTAAATGGCAGGCATTATATAGGAGAGTAAAATGGGGATTAGAAATTAGGGGTCTATATATATTATCTAGTATAATTTTCCAGCAAACATGTGATCAAGCATCCATGTGCAGGAGGAAAAAGCTCTAATTGCTTACTCAGTCATCATCTTCCTTGCCATTTTATCCCTCCCTTAAGACAGCTTTGAAATTAGATGAATTTACAATTCTAAAACATTCTACTACTTCTCAGCCTTAACGTACATTATGATTTTAACATGAAAATGCACATTTGTTTGGGTAAAGAGTGAATTTCGAATTTAAAATTTAAAGCTTTTTTAATTCTATTTAAAGTGTCTTTCTCATTCCCCAATTTTCCTCCACAAAATAAAAAGAAAATTATAACTCAAATTGGTCACAGCAACACCAGTTGGCCTAAAAATACACAGCCTAAAATAAAGTCTAGAAATAAAAACAACATATTTACCCTGATGCTTGAAAAACACAAGAGACTAAGGAAGTGTAGACACACGGAACACGTCTCTTCAGGAATATCAGATCCTCAAGACAAAACACTTGCTGTCCACAAAGAACCTTGGAGCAAGATGGAGACATGTATATTAACAATTTACCACCAGATGCTCATCAAAAGGGAGTGAAAGGTCACACTGTCCTAAACATGCACCGGAAGAGCAAATCCCTGGTTAAAGTGGTTCACATAATTTTATTATCAGAGGCTTCTGCTAGAATTAATCCAACAACGATCCAAATGAAATTTTTTTCTCCATTATCATTTTTGGATTGTCAATCCCCTTTCTATAACGAATTGTTAGAGACACTATATAAATAGCAAATGTTCCCATCTGTATGGTAAAAGAGAAACCAAATGGATTACTCCCTTGAAATAATTCTGATGTCAACACTAAGTGGATTTTATTTTAGGTAGACTTTTCCAAAATTTGAAGGCTCAAAGGGATTCAACCTATATCGACTATGAATAAAGATGTAAATTTAAACCTTGTATCCCTTATAAACTATGGAAGAGGGGAAAACTTAAGTTCAATCTCCAGTTTTTATTTTTTCAGAAGTGTGCATAGCAGCAATCTCAGCCACGTTTGCCTCTCCATCTTTGGTACCCAGTTTCCGTTGGATAACTCGTTCCTTCAAAGACTTTGAACGGCAAATTCAGCTGTAGATTAATCTATCAACTAAGAAACTGCTGGACTTGTAGGTGCCGACCAGTCAAGAGATTTAGACGTGCTAGTGGGTCAGAGCCGGTTCTGGTGAGGCATTTCTGTGTTGAACCTCCCCCTCTCCTTTTTATTTGTTATCTGTAACCTCTTACAATCTATCTGACCCTCTCTTTCCTCATCTATAAAATGGAGATAAATATGGCACCTGCCTCTTAGAGTGATTGTGAGGTTCCATGAAATAAATAATGCAAAGCATAAAGGAAAGTGCTTAGTCCAAGAATATGCTCAATACCTGCTAATTTTATCATTCATTTATTCACAGATATTTATTGAGTACCTACAAGGCGCCAGTGATAGCCTAGGTGTTTAGGTGCATCTAGGGACAAAACCTTGGTTGATCCCTGCTGCTGTGGGCTTGATTCCAATAAGGGAAGGTGGACTAAAAAAACAGGTATTCTAAGAAAGCAAAATAGGCTAGGAGGGAAAAAGGCAGAGTGCTATGAAAAAGAAATTAAGGACTTGAAAGTCTTCAACCGTGTGGGCTACCCAGTCGGTCTTATGAGAACGTGCGGCTTGAGTCAATAATTGGTGGTGGAGAGAGAGACTGTAATTAAGGGGCATTTCAGAAAAAAGTAAAGGCCAGTTCACAGGCCCTGCAGCAGTAATATGCCTGGTTTGTGCCAGCAAATGTGGGTCTGCTACTCCTAAGTGGACTGTTCAGCCACCATTTTGTCACCTATAGTTCTAAGCAAGGTCAAGATGGCCCGGTCAGTTAGGTGCCCAACCTGCAAGTTGCTTTTCAAATCAAACAAGAGCATGAAGCTGGACCAAGCTGGGAAGGCTATGCATCACGAGGTATGAGGGGGAATGCCCGGGAGGGGGGGTGGTGAGGACCAATATATAAAACAAAGGACCCCAGAAGCTGATCAGTGGAATGCCTTGTTGATAAGATTAAAACCATGGCTGGGGGATTAGGGCATGATCTCAACAACACGAGTCATCAAGCAGATAAGAAGTGCCTGGAGGGCAGACTCACAATCCCTGATCTTCTACTCCTTCCCCTGTCCTTAATCTCCTTCCCCTTGCTTTTGCTCCTCCCCCTTACAATCAATGCTGTATATCAATAAAAAGGCCAGGATCTTGCTCTGCAGCAGCATCCTGCATCATGTAACCTGCTCCACGACTCCCGTTCCTTTATCAGTGTGTGCTGCCCCAATGCAACAAGCAAAAGCAAAGTAGCCCAGGGCAAACCGCTGTGACATGAACACTTCAAACAAGGGTCACCCACTCTGATGTCATACAACAAAAACTACAAACAAAAGATGACCTCTTCCCTGCTTTCACACCTTCTCTCCTACTTCCCTTCTTGTGTTAATATTAAATTCTTACAAAATCAAAAACTTTAGTCATTTTATTTTTCCTTCGCCACCACATTCATTGTGTTCTTATTAATATTTTTCTTTTGGTGCCTTCAGCTTTATCCCTTTCTTTCATTCTCAGCTGTCCTAACACACTCAGATAAAGACCTGGCCTCCAGGTTCAATAATGCATAGTGCACTTTATAATTTCAGTCAAAGACTGTGAAACCTTAGAAGACTGAGCCTCCCTTGTCTTTGGGTGCACCTGCTTTGTCTCTGAGTATGTCTTAATCTATATCATCGGTAGCCAAAACAACCATCCAGATGTCTTCCTTTCTTACCCACTTCATTTCAAAGCTAATTCAATTTTCTTAACTAATATCCCTCTTCAGTTCCTCCCAGTTATAATCTATGCAACATAAAACTTTGTGATGGGGGCCTCCCTGTGGTGCAGTAGTTAAAAATAGCGCTATCAAGCTACTGCCAGCCACTACAGCCCAAGTGCGATCCCCCGCCCACCAGGGAGCAACCCACATGGCGCAGCAGACCTCTCCTGCCTTGCCTGTTGCTCCCCTCAGCAGTGTATTTCAGTAGATCTGCCTATTCTGTTCCCCACTCTCTCTGGTGAATCCTCTCACCACCCACACTCTGGTTTACACCCCAGTTCTTGTATGCATAAATAAATAAATCTTTTTTAAAAAAAATTTCTGATGGGCTTTTCTAAGATGCTCCCTTCATTTCTCTAATGACCTATAATGACCACTTATTACCAGATAAAGTAAATTGCAATGCCTGTGTTCATAATCATGACCTTGAGGTGAGAGACCTATTTTTAAACTTTTATTGCAATCCCAGAAATGCTTCACACATGGTGGATAACACAAGTAACACATCATCATGTCTTGAATTGATTAGGAAGAAAAGAACATTGAAAACAGAAGAAAAGAAAGACTAATCTCACAGAGTTCAAAGTCTTCCAGTCTGAGAATCGTATCGATTTTCCTTCAGTCTGGTTTTCTGAGCTGTAATTTACACACAGTAATTTAGACATAGTGTCCAGTCCTCTGAATTTTGACAAATGCATATGATTATATGACCACTGTCTCACAGTATAGCAAGAAGACTCTAAAACATTGCCTTGATGTGTCCCAGTCATTGGTCTTTTTGCTGTTGCTATAGTTTTTCCTTATCTGGACATCGTATAAATGGAATCATTCAGTATCTGACCTTTTGGCTTCTTTCACTTAGCATAATGTATTCAATTCATCCATTTTGCTGTATAAATCAATTGCTTGTTCCTTTCACTGAATAGTACCCTGTTGTGTAGATGGACCTCAGTTTTGTTTGCTCATTTACCAGCTGAAGAATATTTGGGTTGTTTCCAGTTTGGAGCAGTTATAAAAAAAGTTGTTGCAATCATTGATGCACAGGTTTCTGTGTGAACATATGTTTTTATTTCTCTTGGATAAATCCACAGAAGTGTAATTGTTGGAGCATGTGCCTAACTTCTGAAAGAAACACCAAATTGTTTTCCAAAGCTGCTTAATCATTTTGCATTCCCATCAGCAACATATGTTCCAGGTCCTCACCAGTACTTGGTATTATTAGGGTTTTTTTTTTTTAATCTTTAACCAATTCTAACAGGCATATTCATTTAGTGTTCATTTGAATCTCTATAATGACTTTTCATGTGTTTACTTGCCAGCTGCCCAGGATCCTGGTGAAATGTCTATTCAAAACTTGGCCACTTTTTTTATATTTTCTTCTTACTGAGTTTTGAGAATTATTTATGATTCTGTCCTTTAACAAATACATGTTCTGTGTTTGCAATATATCTTTTGCAAATATTTTCACCTAGTCAGAGGTTGGTTTGGGGATAATTTCAAACCATAGAATCATTTTAGTATGTAATTCTATGAATCTTAACATAGGCATAGATCCATGTAAAAGTAAGTTATAGAACATTCTACACCTTAAAGATTCCCTCATGCCTGCCTGCTTTTGTGAAAACCCTATCCCCACCCAAACCTCTGCAACCTTTCTGTGGCTGTAGTTTTTGCCTTTTCCAGTATCTCGAATAAATGGAGTCATTTATTTATTTTGAATAACTTACTTTTGTATTTTCTTACATCATTGTTCATTTTTGTACAGTATTTGATTTCTTCCCTCAGGTGTAGTTCCATAAATCTCTCACCCACCACAGCACCCATGATCCATCACCACAGCCTCTTGAACTCTTGCCTCCCCTGTTCTGACCCCTCATACTCCCTCTCCCCTGCTGGATGCCTCAGATCTACAGTGAGCCTGCAAATTTTGTCTTTTCCTGATCGTTTGTTACAGTTTCCCTATATTCCACCTATAAGTGACACCATCTGATATTTTCTTTTTCCTTCTGACTTATTTCACTGAGCATGATCCCTTCCAGCTCCATCCATGTTGCCACAAATGGCCT
>NW_023601699.1:0-17616 GCF_014898055.3 Talpa occidentalis
CTGATGATTCGCAAGGACTGAGTTGTAAGGGAGAGAGAAAGAAGATACACAAAACATAGGTAGGAAAACAAATTCTCAAATTTCTCTTTTTTGCCAGTATGCCTCTCTCTTTGTGCAGACTGCTGGCTAGCTTCCAGAGCCATCAGGGCACCCCTGTCCCCTGAGTTGGCCTTATCTCAGGCCATCTTACTAACCCAGCATTGCTCCTTTCATGCCAAACTTGTTTTTAACTTACCCACAAAACCTGCAATATTTTATTGAAGTCCATGGAGCAGATGCAGCTGGTGCCCCGGGGGTTCCATTTACAGGCAGAGTGTGTGCCAATGCGCATCCCGACTTCAACTGGCTCTGGAGAATTGCTCTGAATGTTCACGCTTCCTTGTTAGGTGGCACCTAGGTGGGATGCCCTTGTGGACCAGTACCCCAGGGTGGCCAAGAGCTAATGGTTTCACAGGTGGGGGTGGGGTAACTTGTGCAAAAGATGCATTCTCACCTCTATTGGGATAGACTAAGGTTGAATTTAAACTGCACTGATCCCCCATTAGAGGTACTTGACTTGAAACCACTGCTTTGCTTATTCCCCTTTCCAGTCCAGCTCCCCTTATGCCCTGCAGCTTTCTCCTGAGGGTGCTGTAAAGAACTCAGAGGATTGCAGATTTGCCCTGGGTGCAGGGTAACAAGCTAATCTGCCACCAGTTTTCATGCTGGAAGAAAAGAGGGGACTCCTGTGTCAGAGACAAGGACAGTTCACTACACATAGCAAGGCAGTGGCTAGTGTGTGATCACTTGGCCAAGGATCCCCAATCCCTTATTCTCAGGGCCAGATGACAAGTGCAGATAAAGCTGCATTACAGGAGAAACTGTGAGAGCTTCAGGGTCCTGAATCTTTCATGGCAGAAAGTGAATTAACCTGCCTTTTGTTGCAGAGAACTTTACTTTCTTTGTCTTCAAAAACTGCTCACCATACAAACACCTCTGAATAGATAGTTCCAAACATGGACAGCCAATTCCCCTGCTCACAGGTCATGCAGAAGCATGAGGAATCTGAGATTTGTCACTCAATGATATTCTCACGTTTCTACATTCTTTTGGCATCTGGAAAAAAATTTCTCTTGATTCCACTACTTTGTCAATGACTCTAATTAATCTGACTTAGAGAGGTAGGGAACAAATTGTTCAATTTTCTTTATATGGGATTAATCAAGGCTATTATCAATAACACTCCAGGATAAAGTCGAACTACAATATTGACCTCAGCTATTCACCCTAGGGTGTCCGACTCAATTAACTGAATAAATCCCCAAAACTGAAAAGCATCTACTTTAGAAAGTCAGGGACCCCCTCTTTCATTTTTTGTTACACTTCCACTTCCGCTTGAACCATTAACTCAAATTCACAATTGACCAGACCTTACACTGGCCCACAGAAGGAAGTCTAGGGTCATTCCATCATCCACAACAACCCAGACCACTTAGTTGAGGCAGAATTGAGTGTCTTCCTGGATCAAGCTGATGCCATTGATTACTTCGGCTACAGTCAAGGAAAAATTTGTACTGGTTTTTCTGATTCGATGGCTCCTGAGGTAGGAATCGCTCCTTCAGGGTCCACATTCATAATTACTCAGTCATCCCTCTGAAAAGCTCCCCTACAAACAAAGCCGTAGACTCATTTCAGAGAGATCTCTCTTTCTCTGAGGGTTATCTGGTCAATTCTTGGTGTTTCCTTCAAATCGTAGATTTCTTATGACTAAACTTAAATCATCATATATGGGGTAGAGGGTCCTTTCATGAAAGAACAGTCCTGAAATCAGCTGGTGTCCCTGAAAAGAAAGTGTCATTTACATTACTATTGACATTGCCCTGGCAGGTGGGCTTTAGGATTCTCATTTCAGGTAGAATAATTGAGCCTATTCCTTACTTTGAAGGGACTGAGTAGGGCATGACTGACTGTACTTCTGATTTTCATATGAAAGTAAGTCTTGCTTAATCCTTCCTAGCCTGTCAGTCATTGTCTCTGAGATGTCCTCAACAATGTAAGAATATTAGGTTAGGAATCACAAGACCTCTGAGTTAGGCATTCTGACTAGCTCAGTAGCCAGATGATTGCTGCACACGATGGGTATAGCGAGCAGTCATATTATAGAAGCAACAACTACCAAGTCCTAAAGGGCATTTCCAAAGGAGACTACCTCCTTTGCCAGAGATGCAAATCATCAAAAACATAAATTTCAAAGACCTGTACCTCAAAAGAGTCAATAAAGTTTTGAATCTACTCTGACATGAGCATTCACAGTACAGGCATGAAAAGCATCAATACCAAATACAATTTAGTCACAACAACAGTACAGTGAAGCTATTGGATCAATGTATCCAAATAATACATAGAATCAGTCCAAAGAACCCCCACTATGTCCCCCACCATGGACCCTGCCAAACTCCATTCAGTAGCTGAATTCAGGAGTTGCTCATCACTTTCAAGAGTTTAAGGATAGTGGTGAATTGGGTGGGCACCAGTATCCAACAGAGCCATAAAAGTTTCAGTCTTTTCCCTCTCTAAAGTTCTCTACATATGCACACATGTGCATACAACCTCAAGTAGCCCTTACTGCGTCCTTAGAGCAGCTGAGATTGGGATACAAGTGAGGCTGGATCAGGGAGTGAAGAGTGAGTAAATCACTCACGGGGGATACTCAACTTTCAATCAAAGCAAACTCCAGTGTTTTCAGTGCACCTATAGCCTCACATCAGTCAGCAAGTTCATTACTACCCCTTGTAGTTCAACTATCAAGACTTTTTGATTCAACAGCCACAGCCACATTGTTTTTCAGTTGGGACCGTAGGGGTCACACAGCAGCAACTGCCTACAGAACATGAGTTCAATGCCTTGGCTGCCTATTACCTCTTAACTTCTCTTACTGCAACAGAGTGGTGTCCAGGAAAAAGGGGAGGTTCCAGGTTCCCTGCCCCATCAAGGGAAGGTGGAGCTGAGAAGGGAGGAAAAAAGGGGGAAAGAAGACTGGAGAAGGAAGGAAGCAGGATGGGGAGTCAGAAGGTGACCCGAAGAAGGCACAAGGAACAGAGAGACATGTGAAGAAACTGTGCTTGTTTCTTGGTCACGGACTGGTTGAAACAGATGTGAGTGAGAGACACATGGCGGGGGATTAACAATGACAGCGTTTATCTTGGTTTGATTTTGCTTTTTTCCTCCAAAACTTGTTTGATTGCTTCTGACCCTTTTCTATGGGTCCCCATGGAATGGTGCTCTAGACTTGTTGCAGGCTTTTGGGCCTTGATCTGGGCCAGTCCTTTTTGGCTGGACATTTATCCACAAGGGGCTGGGTAACCTTGGGTGCTTGATTTAAAAACTACATTTTCTATCTTTTCTGTATTGTACATTAATTGTATTAAAAGTTCCTTTCCATTAAAGGTCTTAGATATTTTGTCTTGATGCAGCAGATGGCAGATTTGGGGGTTCTGGGATGCCCCTCTCCCTGCCCTGTAACATTATGTTTTAATCTTCTTTTAAGGTAAACCTAAGGATTTTTCTGGAATTATTTATTTCAGGGATTTATCTAGAATTCGACCTAAGGATTTATCTAGAATTCTTTAGGTCAGTTTCTCATAGCTTAGTGAAATTTAAACCCATCCCTGAGCAGTAGGTGACCAATTACTAGATGCTGTTGCTTCTATAGTCTTCCAGGAGAGTTTGTATAGATAAAATTCCCTAAAAGCAGCCAAGACTTCTCACTGACACTTCTTGCATCCTCTCTCCGAATAGCTTTAACACTGGCATGACAAGCAGCAGAAAGGCTGGACTACAGGTGACCAGTTTGGAGGAAGGAAAACCTTAATCTTAGAGAACTTCCTATTCTTCAGTAACAATGTTACTTATCCCACTACTCATCACTCAAGTTAAGCCACCACAGTTGTAACCATTCACCTGGTTTCTGCCCTGAGTGGTTGTGAATTTTTCTTCTTTCTCTCAGTATAGGAATGCATCTTTGTGACTGTTGTCTGTAGAGTGTGGAACCTTCTACTGCCCAACTTTCTACAGTTGTTACAATGAGGTGGAAGTGGGTTGACCTCTGGATTTGTATGGAAGTCCCTTCATCCAGAGGAGAGTTAGCACCACTGAGGCACAGTTTGATAGCTACATTGGAAGCTA
The DNA here is from genome assembly GCF_014898055.3 of Talpa occidentalis. Lineage (NCBI taxonomy): Eukaryota > Metazoa > Chordata > Mammalia > Eulipotyphla > Talpidae > Talpa > Talpa occidentalis. The sequence goes on from NW_023601699.1 coordinate 4,165, forward strand.
CTTCTTAATCATCGACCTACAACCACTCCCAATTCATCTCTATTACAAGGCAATAAAACTGAGAACAAACTATGGCCTGACTGTGTATAGGTTGGTAAAGATACTCACTACAGATTCCCATTCCTTATAATCCTGTTAAATCATCCAAGATATCCTCATTGTTTCAGAAGTCACATCCCTATCAGCATCTGTGTTGCTAAAACTGTCCAGAACTCTAAGGATCTGAAATGCTATCTTAGTGTAAACTGCCCAGTTAACCTGCTGCAGTTCATAGATGTTGAAATAAGATAGATGCCCCCTGTGTTAGAGACAAAGGACAGTTTATTACACATAGCAGTAGCCAGTTTCATCATTTTGATACTGGTTTCCCCAACCTTACGTGTCCTACAGGACACTTGCACACACAGCAGGTTGCATTACAGAAAAGATATCTTGAGTTTAGGGACCTTAATCTTTTATAATGGACAGTAAGCAAACTTGTTTAACCTTTGTCCTGGAAGAGAATGTTATCTCTTTATTCTACTAAACAATAAACAAGCTGGATTTATTTATTTATTTACTTATTTATTTATTACTATGGAAGGAGATACTATCACTAGCTCCCAAAGCTCTTTATTATATGAATAACCTTGGAAAAAGAGTTCAGTACAAAACAGTACCTCTCTCATAAATCATACAGAAATGTGAGAGACCCATGAAGTTACTCCCAATAAGCATTTTCTTAGTATATCAATTTTATATCAGCTCTGCTCCTTTGGACAAGAGAAATAGTGAAAATAAAAAATGAAGATCTGAATGCCACGTTTAAAAACTGTAATGATAACGACTATGACTATTACTATCTTGGTCTGTTTGGACTACTATAAAAAAAAAGTCAGGTTGCATCAGAACACGCACTGATAAAGAAAAGAAATGAGAGTCGTGGAGCAAGTAGGCTGCACAATGCAGGATGCTGCTCTAAGAGCAAGGTTCTGGCCTTTTTATTGATAAGAGAACAAAGAGAAAAGTGTGGGTAAAACTGAAAATATGATTATGTTATCTAGAACTTTGGGGTGGGTGATTTGGCTGATCAGGTAAATCATATTCCCTACCCCCACCCATGGTTCCAATCTTATTAACAAGGTGTCCCACTGATGAGCTTCTGGGAAGAAAAGTACATCAGTCAACACCCCGCCCCCCATCACCTCACTGCATTGCCAGTCATACCTAGTGATGTATAGACATTGCCCCGGGGTGACATTGCCCTACTCTTATTTAACTTGAAAGGAGCTTTGTAGGATCCGGAACGCTACATTTAGTCACAGGCTTTTTTTTTTTTTTTTCTCTTAGAAAGAACAGAAATGTATTTCTCATATTTGTGGAAGCTGGAATTCCCAATTTAGGGTGTGTGTGTGGTCAGGGGTGTGTGTGGTCAGGTCTGTGTCTGGTAATAGCCTGGTTCCTGGTTGAAATGGTCACTTTCTCTCATGGAAGGAGCTAGGGAGCTCTGTGGGATCTCTTATAAGAGCACTAGTCCCATTCATGAGGGCTCCACCCTCATAACCCAGGCTCCTTTCAAAGATCCCACCTCTTAATAATTCACATTGGGCATTAGTATTTCATCAGATGAATTTTGGGGGACATAAACTTTCAGACCACACCAACTACTGAATAATACCATATAATTTTATAGATTACTATTTAAAGTTTAATAACAGTGAAAAGGCATTTTTGGTGGCTGCATATTTTTGGCTCTCTTCTCTGGTGCTGTAGTTGATAAATTCTAACTATTGAGAGAAAATGGGTGTTTGCCAAGGGAGCACAGTCAATAGAAACATTTCCAAATGGGAAACATGCAGATTAAATGTGTAATTCAGCTAGGTTTGCAAACTAATTCATTAGCACAAATTACCTTAAAGGCCTCCCTAGATTTTTCTTTTCTAGTTCAACTCATTGGGGCTTTTTTATTATTACAAAGGCTTAGAGACTCTAATCTTGGTTTAGACGTTATTACTTTCCTGTCAAAGGAATATGAATAACTTGGAAAGGGAAAATTTGAAGTTTCATGATGTATAACAGGAAATAAGATTTGGTAAGGAAATGAAGGGCCCTTGTTTCTTTATAGATACGTAATGTTTAATACATGTGTGTATTATAAATACACATTTAAAAGTAAGTTCCATGGCTCATTTGGATTTTATAAATATATTCCACTCTTTCATGAGAGCAATTACTGTATGTCTTAAATGTTTAAGTATATATCTGTCAGAAGGCTCAATTAATCAGTAGTATAACTCTCACTGCCTCTTGAGCCCCCATTAAACAGAATATGCAACTAGATCAACACAGAAACCTAAGTTAAAATGATTTTTTAAAGAAAAATCAGTAACCCCACAAGTGGTTTTAAAAATAACTATTTTCAAGACTTAAGTATTAAAAAAAAGAAGGAAGGAAGAATGGAATAATTTGAGAATATACTATATGTCACCAGACTTCCATCTCCTCACATCAGTCTTTGAGAATTGATGTGAACTACATTATACAATAATATTGTGAGCCTCAGGTTAATTACCTTTTGAAGTTCCCCACACCCAGGAAGTGACAGGTCAAGGATGTAAATTCAGGTCTGATCCTCATTGTTCTTTTCAATCAGCCTTAACCTAGAATGATTATTCCACCTAAATAGCCTGAACCAGGAGATTCACAGATCTAAGTCCAATCACTTAGAACAATGCCCTGGCTTCACCAAGGCCATCTGATCAGGATTTCTGGGGAAGGGCAACAGATCGCTGCCAATCAAGTTCTGCAGATGATTCCAGTGTGCCGTCACATCTGAGAACCTTTATTCTAGCTTAACTCATTCTTTCCTCAGGACCTCCTGGGTGTTCTTCAAACACTTCATACAAAAACTATATAAAGCATTTGTCACACGTCCCACCTTCCAAAAGTTTCTGCTTTCCTGTTTCCCCAGTGACACCATCTTTCTTTCAGGCTTCACCAAGCCTCAAAATGTTAGGGTTTTCTTTTGCCCCCTAGGGCTGCAGTTACTTGCATAGGCATTACTGAAGGGAAGTTAATTCTCTTCTTAGCAGCTCCAGTTTGATCTCCTCGTGGCCTCTACTTCTACGCTCCACTGTGTCTTCTTGGCATGAAGGAGAACTGATCTTTCCTTCTTCCAAGATGAAAACAGAAGAGGTGATATGGCACTGGTCTTATGCCTGTTGTTTCCATGATCAACATCCATTTACTCTGGAAAGTATTTTTGATCCTCTTAACTTTTGAATGGCTCTCTAGCAAATATTCTTTAAAACAATGCCTTGACATTACCATAATCCTCAATTAAGTAAACTAAAAGAATACTTCACATGTCTGAATATGTAGCAACCCCAACTTATGGTCATTTTTCCCAGGATATGTTTTGGACCAAATTTTCAGAGACATAGATGAAATTAACAAAGTTCAACTCACAATAATCAATGTGTTAGTTTGATTATACACATATTAATCATATATCAAATGATGCTTAATAAACATTATAAACAGAAAATTTCATAATGTATTTTATAGTTTTGTGTATATAGAAATACTGCTTTCATTCTCATATTTCCTAAAAAATTTATTCAAACAATTTACATATACTTTTTAATATCACTCTGTCGTTATTAGAGCTATTTTAAAATCATCTAACATTTCCTGTAGTGTATCATCTTTACTACAATTATATCCCAAACTACATGTATCCATGTATGTGGTCTCTACACATTTACACAATAAGTATTTGTTCAGCATGTGCTATGGACTTAGAATGGATCTAAACCCTTTCCACGTGTTGGAGTTACAGTAGTAATCATATGGCAATTGGATTCTGATGGTGCTTTCCTTCTAATGGAGAAAGAGACACAAGTATCAGGACTGTTCTCTGAAGTGCTTGAAAGAGTCGTAAAGGGGAAGAGGATGAAGTCTGATCATCAAGAGTGAGATGGCTCCTTATCATGCCAGGGAAGGCTCCTTTGAGGATTGTCTTAACCGTGTCTTTCATTTTTCTGTACTCTGATGCTTTTTTGTCTTAGTCCTCCCAGATTCTGTAAAGATTGCCTCTCATGGGGTTAGCCAGCCACTAGAGGTAGTAAATAGCCTCTGTGAGTGTGATTTTCAAATACAAACCAACCAATCCAAAACCACATTCCAACCACTTTTTTATTGGGGTCTCACACTTGGGGCTAATATCTGCCTGCCCTCTTCACCCCATGGCCAGGTACCCAACATTAGGGATAATACTCACACTCCAAAATCTGTAAAAATTATTCACCCTAGTCAATAATAAGTCTGGATACACTGCTTCCCACACACCTTCCCATGAAAACCACAATACAGGCTCTTGTCACAGTGCATGCCCCCACACTCCTGACTGACCCTAGTGTTTTCCCACATGGCCCAACATGGTATGCCATGCCCCCTCCTCTGGCCAACATGAGTAGCAAATGATCTTTTCCATAGCAGTTTTTTCCTGACCTGTTTGTTTAACACCATCTTATATTTTATATCAATATACTGCATTTTAAGCAAGATCTGAGGAAAGACCTGGATGCAGTAAAGAGTGAGATGTGCAGGTACATGGAGAAAGAAGATTCCACAAAGAGAGAACTGCATATGTTTGGGGCTTGAGGAACAGCAGGCTGTGTGACCAGCAATATGAGCAACAGTGAAAGTACTAGGAAATAAATCAGAAAGGAAGTGGCACTGGTGCATGCAGGTAGCCGTGCTGTGGACTGAATATTTTTGTCTCCCCAAATTCATATGTTATATGACTCCTCTAATGCCCAGTGCAATGGTATTGGGAGGTGCAACCTCTAGGAGGTATTTGGGTCATGGTTGGGGAAGGGAGGGATGATAACAAGACAGAAGCCATATTAAGAGACAGGAGAGATAGACAGTCATCTTGGCTACAGTGAGAAGACATTCGTTTGTAAATCAAAGACAGCTCTCACCAAGAACTGAATCTGCCAGTATTTTATCTTGGACTTTCCAGCTCTAGAACTGTGAGAAATAAATGTCTGTCCTTGAGGCCATTCAGTATATGGTTTTTGTGTTATGGCAGCCCCAAAGGACTAAGATAAGCAGGCCCTTGGGGTTCACTCGAGGCTGCCAGTAATTGGACTGTCAATGGGAAGAAGCAAAGGCAAAGTCTAGATACTGAGCTACTCTTCTTCATAATGAGTAACTATTGTCAAGGCAAAGACTGGGATCAGTAGATATTTCAAATCTCCCATGAAATAGCTCTTAAGACAAAAGTGACCAAACAAATGCCTCCTCTGAATGACAGAAGAGAAATTCTATGTCTGTATGGTGCTCTTGACAACAATGGATTATTAGGTTGAATAACAAAAAATGTTTCCTATTGTTCCTCATCAATAGGACACTGGATCAGCCTCATGCCTCAGATCCTTTTTTGCATTTTCACTAAATAAAGCTTTTTTGTTTTTAATTTTCTTAAAGTGGTGGAAAATTTAGGTCAGAGAAACTATTAATAGAGTAGGTCAGAACATTACAATCTTTGGCCAGGATTTATGCATACGTGTTTAAATGCAAAATTTGTTACACGCGTGGTGGGCATAATTAGTATGCATGTGGTGAGCAGAAATTAATTAGAAAGTCTGTCTTGCATATTTTAATACTGCTCTAGGCCTGAGGGAGGCTCAGAAGTATAAAGTGGCATTCACCTTAAAGAGTAGTTGTCAATACACACAGACCAATGTAATCAAATAGAAAATCCAGAAATAAACCCACAGATTTATGGTCAACTAATCTTTGACAAGGGAGCAAAGACTATGCATTGGAGCAAAGAAAGTTTGTTCAATAAATGGTGCTGGGAATACTGGGTCGCTACATGCAAAAGAATGAAGCTTGACCACTACCTCACACCATACACAAAAATCAACTCAAAATGGATTAAAGAACTAGACATAAGACCTGAAACCATAAAATACATAGAAGGAAATATAGGCGAAACACTACGTGATTTGCACATCAAAGACATCTTTACAGACACATCACCCAAAGCAGTGATAGTGAAGGCAAAGATAAACAGCTGGGACTACATCAAATTAAAGAGCTTCTGCACAGCAAAGAGACAATAACAAAAACAAAGAGAAACCCCACCGACTGGGAGAACATTTTTGCACACAACACTAATGATAAAGGACTGATCACAAAAATCTGCAAAGAGCTGATGAGACTCAACAACAATAAAGAAAATAATCCAGTCAAAAAATGGGCAGAAGAGCTAAAAAGAAACTTCTCTGAAGAGGAAATGCGAATGGCCAACAGGCATATGAAAAAATGTTCAACATCACTTGTCATCAGGGAAATGCAAATCAAAACTACCATGAGATACCATCTTACACCAGTGAGAATGGCACATATTAAAAAAACTAGCAACAACAAATGTTGGCGAGGATGTGGGAAAAAAGGAACTCTCCTGCACTGTTGGTGGGAGTGCAAACTGGTCCAACCACTATGGAGAGCTGTGTGGAGATTTCTGGACCTACTAAACATAGAGCTTCCATATGATCCAGCAATTCCACTCCTAGGTATTTACCCAAAGGACACAGAAACATCAATTCCAAAGAACACCTGCACCCCTATGTTTATAGCAGCACTGTTTACAATAGCTAAGCTTTGGAAACAACCCAAATGCCCAAAAATAGATGACTGGATCAAGAGGATGTGGTACATATATACCATGGAATATTACTCAGCATTCAAAAAGATAAAACACATGCAATTTGCAGCAACATGGATGGCACTGGAAGGGATCATGCTCAGCGAAATAAGCCAGAAGAAAAAGAAAAATACTGGATGGTCTCACTCATAGCAGGAATCTAGAAAACTTAAATAAGGGAACAGGAAAATGAATAACTATAAGAAAGTGAAAATCAAAATCAAAAAACTATGAAGCAGAGACATTCTGTGGGGGGTAAGGGCAGGAGGGGAGGGATTGGGGTCAGAATGGGGGGGCTGCAATTGTATGGGGAATATAAATATAAAATTTATTTTTAAAAAAGAGTAGTTGTCAATATAAGTGCAGACAACTGATTTATATGTATATATACTAATTATACATTATATATATGTATATATATGGTGAAAACAATTTGTAGTGTGGATTCCAACTTTTCTATACATTCCAGAGGGGAGAGAGAGAAGTGTTAACACAATGAATAAAAAGTTTGATTTTCATTTGATTTAGACGTTAAAGAAAGTACAATATTTACATAGAAGGATGATAGAATGAATGAAGGGAATAAGCCATGGAAATAAGAAAGAATGAAATGTTTCTCAACAGGGAAGAGATAAGCTGCTTAGAAGGAGAAAAATGTGAAATAAATACATAATTTTAAGGGATCTTGAAAACAAGATAAAATGAATTTAGTGGTGTAGGGTAAAGAAAATATCAGGCTTTTCTGCCCTTCCGCCATCAGGATAGATGATGGATCCTTGTCCTGAATGCATGCCTGATGGCGGGCACCTGGAATAGGGTGTGGGCATAGGTAGATGGGATTCAGCTGAGCTAAGACTGTGCTTTTAAGGGCGGCGTCACGGGGGACGCCAGCAGCACCAGCAGCAGCAGTAGAAGCAGAAGCAGAAGCCGAAAGAGAAGCCGAGAGAAGCAGAGCAGCATGAACGCTAGAGAGCCCAGATAGAGTGAAGACTTGCTGGGGGCTGGGAGGCCTGCCAGCTTCCCAGCCCCCCAGCCAGCACCCCTGCCTGCCATATGCCTGGTGAACCCCAAATAAAAAACCTGCAAAACCACTGAGGACTCTGACTCCTCCTTTACCCGGTCTGCATGGGATCAGAAAACCTGCACTGTGTCCTGTCCGGCCCTTACAAGTGGCAACTAGGCAAAATAAAAAATGATTGGTCATATTTTTTAAAAAGAAGTGACATGATGTGAGTGATACTGAAGAAGTGTTTTTTAAAATCAGAATTAAATTGAATGGTTTAAGGACAAACAAGCAGAATCAAAGGTAACAGATGCGAAGGTCATTAATTTCCTAGGACTGCCATGGCAAAAGTACCAAAAAGTGTGTGATTTAAAACAACACAAAGTTCGGGCCTCCCTGGTGGCACAGGGGTTAAAGACACAGAGTTATCAAACTATTGCTAGCCACTGCAGCATGAGTTGGATCCCTGGCTGGCCAGGGAGCAACCCACATGAAGCAGCAGACCTCTCCTGCCTCACCCGCTGCTCCCCTCAGCAGTGTATTTCAGTAGATCTGCCTGTTCTGCTCCCCACTCTGTCTCTGGTGAATCCTTTCACCCCCCACCCCTGTATCTCTGGCCTACACCCCGTTCTTGTATGTATAAATAAACAAATCTTCAAAAAATTTTAAAAAAGGGCCTCTCCTGGTGGCGCAGGTGGTTGAGCACCATGCTGTGAAGCTGTCCGCAGTCAGCAAGCAGGGGTCCTGGGGAGCCAGGAGGCTGGCAGGCCTCCTAGCTCCCGGAGAGTCTTCACTTTTCTGGGCTCTCCAGCGTTTTCTCATGGCCTCTGCTTCTCTCTCTTCTGCTAGTTCTATTCTCTGCTTATTCTCCTCTATGACCCCTTAGAAGCCCCATCTCAGGCCAGGTGTACCCACCTACATATGCCCACACCCCCTCCAGGTACCGCCATCAGGTATGCATTCAGGACTACAGGGATCCCTCATCAATGCTGATGGCAGGAGGACAGAAAAGTCTGATACTTTACTTACCCTACACCCCTCTTCCTCACCTGTTGAATGTCTGTTGCCTGTTAATTTTGATAGTTACCTTATTATAATTACTTTTTTAAAAGATTTATTTATTTATGCATACAAGAGCTGGGTACAGGCCAGAGATGGGGTGGTAAGAGGATTCACAGAGACAGAGTGGGGAGCAGAATAGGTGGATTGACTGAAACACACTGCTGAGGGCAGCAGTGGGCCAGACAGGAGAGGTCTGCTGTGCCATGTGGGTATCTCCCTGGCTGGCCAGGGATCAAACTCATACTGCAGAGGCTGGGTACAGCTTCACAGTGCTGTGCTTAGTCCCTTGCGCCACCAGGGAGGCCCTATTATAATTACTTTTTATTTACTTTCCTGATCCCTTATTTGGATCTTCTACATTCCTCCTAAGAGTGAGACCATCTGGTATATTTCTTTCTCTTTCTTGCTTATTTCACTAAGGAATGTGATAATTTGGATGGATAAGAATTATAAACAAAATACATGCTACTCTTGGGCAAAAAACTGGAAAAAGTTATAAAAAATAGATTTATGGACAAAACATAAAATACCCAAATTAAGTTAAAATATAAAAAATGCAGTTAGACCAATTACCACAGAACTTGGAACTTGAAAAGACAAAGAACTTCCATTTGAAAGGTTCTGGAATCAGGTGGGCTCACAGCTAAATCTTATCTGACCATTGAAATAATCAGGTGACTTTATGTTTAAAACTATTTTTAAACTTTCAAAGATGGAAAAGTCAGTAGATCATTTCATAAATCAATTTTAACATCAACATTTGGGGCCTCCCTGGTGGCACAGGGGTTAAGCAATGCACTCTGTCTGCCTGTTCTGTTCCTGTCTCTGGTGAATCTTCTAACCCCCCACATCTCTGGCCTGACCCCAGCTCTTGTATGAATAAATAAATCTTTAAAAAAAAAATCAACATTTTACAACAATAGTTGTAGTGCCAGCAAGGCACAGTGCTGGTTCTCTATGGATCCGGGCAGATGGGTAAAGGTACCAACAGAATGAATAAGGGGAGTCCACAACCCTCAGTGGCTTTTTCAGGTTATGATGAACTTTCTACCCCACTTGTAGTGTGGCAACCAGGCACAGGCAGGTAAGGGTGTTGGCAGGCACACTCCTAACCCCGGTGAAGGTTTGGACTCTCTCTGATGTACTCTCAAGGTCTCTCCACTGCACACCATCCACTATGAAGCTGCCTTCCTCTATGTTGATGTTGCCCTTGTATGGTCAGCCTCCAGGCTCAGGTGTGCCCATTCATGCACGCCCACACCATACTTCAGGTGTCACCATCAGGAATGTGTGCCCCGAGTCCATGCTTCCAAGCGCCTCCTGCATTCAAGGCCGCAGGTGATAGTCACAGAGGCCAATGGCACAGAAGCCCAAGCAAGCTTCATTTACCCTACAATCGTCTATAAAAGAATGATATGAAAAATCATCTGTATTAAATATAGGTGAAAATTTACGAATAAGATGTCAGGACAATAAAATCCAACAGTATATCAAAAGACAGATACAATATGACCAACTAGAATATATCCTAAGCAAGGCTTAATTATTTGGAAATCTGTCAGCCTGATTCACTTCATTTAAATGAAAAGGGAAGACATAATTAGATGAGCAGATGCTGAAAGTATATTTAATGAAACAGAGCAGGTATCTAGGTATCTTAATTTATCAACATTAAGCTATATGGGAATAGATTAAATGCTATTTGTGAGAACCAACAACAAATATCTACTCTGAATGGTCAAACTCTAAAATCAGGCATTAACTTCTTCACCACAGGAGCCTTAAATTTTGGCCTCTCACTATTTTGACATTTGACTTTTAACTGCAGCTCATGATGACTTTGTCCTCAGGCAAGCACAAGTTCCCATCAAGGCTCTCATTGGGTCTGAAACAAGGGCTCTGAGTCACAGCAGGAATAGGTTCCATAGTACAAGCCTGCGGGGGACTGAACCAGACATTGCGGGGACTGTATTAGGTGCAAAGTTCAACCTCTCACTGTGAGATTTCTCCCAATTTGTTTGCCTTACAGATTGTGGATTCTGCAAACTGGCATTTATCAGCTTTCTAACAAAGTTGAAGCCGAGAATGCTACTGTTTTGTTCCTCAGGTACTGTTGTGTGTCTGCTGTGGCCTTAGACTATACAAAGTTCTAGGTCCTGGAAGCATAATTGATTACTGCTTGAGGGATTGAACACCTGTTTTTCTAAATTTGGTAGGTATGGGACCCAATAAAATTGCATGCCCCATAAACACTTTGGGCACTCTTAAAAAAAATTAAGGATATGAAAACCATGACATTGTTATTTTTCAGCCCCTGAAGCAATCACACACATTCCAGTTGGAGAAATACCAAACAGCAACTGCTAAACTGAGAATTCTTTATACTGGAACTGAGCTGATGAACCAATTAGAGAAGACAGGGTTTTTTTCTTATTTTATTTTAATTGAACAAGAACTTATACTTTAAATTTCTAGTTCACAAAACCAGAAAATTTAATATTGTCCTGTTATGTCTTTGAACATTGTAGTGGCAGGACTGGGCCACTGAGCAGGTTTCTAGGATCCCATACAGACCGACCCGGTAAAGGAGGAGTCAGAGCCCTCAGGGTTTTGCAGATCTTTTATTGGGGCTCACCAGGCATATGGCAGGCAGGGGTGCTGGGGGCCGGGAGGCTGGCAGGCCTCCCAGCCCCCAGCAGATCTTCACTCTGGGCTCTCCGGCCTTCTCTCAGCTTCTGCTTCTCTTGCTTCTCTCTCGGCTTCTCTTTGGCTTCTCCTCGGCTTTTACTGGCATCCCCGTGATGCCGCCCTTAAAAACCACAGTCTTAGCCCAGGTGAATCCCATCTACCTCTGCCCACACCCTACTCCAGGTGCCCGCCATCAGGCATGCATTCAGGACCGCAAGGATCCATATCTATCTATCCGATGGCGGGAGGGCAGAAAAGCCTGACATTTTTCCTTACCCTACAGACATCAACCTCAATGGGATTTAACATTAAATTATCCTTAAAAATTGGATATTGAAAGAGTGGTTTACAGCAATTTGCCACAGCATAGATGGAGCTGGAAGGGATCATGTTTAGCAAAATAAGCCAAAAAGAAAAAGAAAAATACCGGATCATCTCACTCATAGCAGGAATCTAGAAAACCTAAATAAGGACCAGGAAAAAGAATAACTATAAGAAAGAAAAAATCAAAATTAACAACTATGAGCCAGAGACACACTATGGGGGGAGCAGGGGAAGGAGGGATTGGGGTCAAAATAAGGGGGTTGCCAATAAGGGGAATATAAAATAAAATTAAAAAAATATATGGTGTAGGATAAGGTAAAAAGTATCAGGCTTTTCTGCCTTCCGCCATTAGGATGGATGACGGAACCCTGTGGTCCTGAATGCATGCCTGATGGCGGGCACCTGGAATAGGTGTGGGCATATGTGCATGGGATTCACCTGGGCTGAGAATGGGCTTATAAGGGCAGTGTCACAGGGACGCCAGCAGAAGCAGAACCACGAAAGGAGCAGAGAATGCCACCAGAGAATGCGAGAGCCCAGGAAGCGTGAAGACTTGCTGGGGGCTGGGAGGCCTGCCAGCCTCCCGGTTCCCCAACACCCTGCCTGCCGTGTACCTGGTAAATCACAAAAAAAGCCTGCAAAAGCCACCAAGGACTCTCTAGGATTCCTCCTTCACCCTTCTGCTAGGATCATAGAGATCCTGCCCTGTTCCCGTCCTGCTACTACAATTGGTGTAAGTCGTCAGGACGATCCATGCAGTCGCGTATGGACCCCTGTGGAGACTTCAGGAGGGACTGAGGAGTAGCAGACCGAGAGCCTGTGACAACACTGGAGGCGTCATGGCAGCACAGGAGGTAGACAAGGTCCGGGAGCTACAGATGAGACCTCTCCTGGAGGAGACGGCCTGAGAGGACCAGCCAATGACATGGGAGGTAGCGGAATTGTCGGGGAAGAAAGGACCATGATTCTGAACTTGCCAATGCTGATGCAGGGAGAGGCCAATGAACTTGGACTAATGGACTTGAACTGACAATGCCACCAGAAGGCAGAGGAACCTTGGCAGGTTGTTACGTTTTGGGGACCCTGGGGGTGCATGGCATCATTTGTAACCCCAGGAGATGAAAATTAAGTCATGGCTGGTGGGCCTTGGCAGAAGAGCCCATGACTGGTTGAGAGAGGAAGCCCTCGCCAAGTTCTCTGCAGCCAGGCAGAGAAAAAGCCAACTTAGAAAGGCAAAAAGCTAGTGCTAGGATTGAGAAACCCTGAGCAGCTGTTAAGCACTAACTATGCTAAAGAGATTAGGACACAGACAGGTACAGCAGGAAAACCATGTGAAGACACAAGGAAAGGTTATCCATTTGCAAGGCAAGGAGAGTGACCTAAGAAGAAAACTAATCTTGCTCATGCTTTGATCACAGACTTCTAGTGTCCACTATTGTGAGAAAATAAATTTATGTTGTTTCAGCCTCGTAGTCTGTAGAACTTTGTTATGGCAGCTCTAGTAAACTAATACATCAATGTTGTTGAATTCGAAGAGAGGTGTAAACCTATACATTTTTATTACTGGAGGAATAATGGTTGTTTTAGGAAACTAGCCAAAGATAGGACCAGATTGCTGGCCCCCTCCCATAGGAGATTTGAGAGTTATACCCAAAGGATTTAAAGAACAAAATGA
>NW_023601702.1:0-17599 GCF_014898055.3 Talpa occidentalis
AAAGCAGGTGAACTGAAATTTGGAAAATGCACATAATTGCAATAGTGAACTATAAGCAAATCCAGATACTCAAAGGTGGGAACCCTGCTGTTATTGGGGAAAGCAGGGGAATGGGGTGGGGGTGGTAGCTACTTGGTGACGAGTGACAGCACTTCTTATTGGTGGAGGTATTGCTGTTCAGGATGACTCTCCCTTTGGGATACTAAAGTGACTTCTTCCTGTTGGGAAGTGTAAGGGTTTGCTTCTTCCCTTTGGGGCATGCAAGAATGAAACGTGCATGACAATGTCAAGTAGTGATATGTGAGTTCCCTTTACAGGCCTTCCCAACTTCAGTTTAGTGGATGTTCCTTATTAATTTTCACGCTAGACATGGATGAGCATTTGAGGAAGAATGGTGGGGAAGAAATGCAATTCTTAAATACCACAGATAGAAATAGGTGTTGAGACATTCACAGAGCTCTCAGCTCAGTCACACTTAGTTGGCCAATAGGACTTCACCTTCCAACAGCAATTTGAGGTCCAGGCCTTTAAATGACCTGATGTTGTGGATGGTTTGAGCTATCAGTTCTGGGACGTTTCATCCCCAGCATTACCCAAAGGGAAACGCTTGTTTGCCCTTGTTAGTGAGTTTGTTAACAACCAGCTTCGGGGCCATTCTCCAGGCATCAATACCCCCTCAGTCTAGATCACCCACGTGAACTGGCAGCTTCCTATGTACAATATCTACCCTGAGTCATGAGCACAACATTGTTTGCAACAAGCTGCTATTGCCTCTGCCTTCTCCTGAGTCGGCCGAGAGACATCTTAAGTCTCCCATGAGGAGAACAGCCTCCCAAAGAGGTCCCAGGATTTATTACTACCCCAGGGGCCCTCTGTGCCTCCCAGAGCATCTCGAGTTTTGACAGAGCCCAATGGTCTCCAGAAACTTCATTGCACTCTGGTAACCACAACAGTTTCCTGTCTCCTGACAAGGGCCATGCACATGTCCCAGTGACAGCTGCCATGTTCTAAAATGATCAGTACACTCCTCTGGAACAACCGTTTATTGTTTGATTGTTTGTAATATTGCTTAGAGATAGCAAACAATCACTTTTCCTAAGCAAAACAATACTTGTTTATTCAGTCACTAAATAATAATCAAGCACAATCTTTGTGTTTTGTGCTTATTTAAAGAGGCAAGAAATGTGGCCTGTTCTCAATGGGCTGATTTAGGCCTGGGTCCCTCAGGGACTAATCCTCAATGGACATTGAAGAAGATTGAAATAATATCCTTGACCTTAAGGATTGTTTCAACTTCACTGTCTAACGTAGAAGAATAACTCATGGGGGTGATGGGAACGGGCCTCTAGGCCTTGTAGAGAGGTGGGCAGTGATATGGCCACTGCTAAGGTCATTCTCCCATGGGTCACACATGTCTATCACCTCTCTGTCCTGACTGTACATGTAAGCTCAGGTGCCTAGATCCCAGGAGGGAAGGAGGCCAGGTGGTCCTACTGGATAAGCAAAAGCAACATAAACCTAGTAGGTGGCAGTCAGTGACCTCTGAATAGTCAGCCAGCTGACATCTTGGGATTTGGATGGAGGGGAGATGAGGGTGGCCTCCTGGAAGAATTATAGCACTGGGAACCTGGGATGCAGTTTAATCTTTGGGGCTTTTTGCACTGGGGCTGCTGGTGATGCGTCCTGAGCCGACACACTCGTTGCACCTCCTCCCATGGGACAAGGCCCTCTGGTGTAGAGAAAATGCCTGAATGCCCCTCGGAGGACATTTTCTCTAATTCCATCATTGAAAACAGGGCCAGACTCCTACATGACCATGCAAAGGTCTGTCTTGGGTCTGAAAGCCAGAGAAGGAAGTTCACGGGGCCATGAGGTGGCGCCTGGCACTTGGAAGACTTCTAGCCCAAATATAGGCCATACAAACAACTGAAACCCTGAGTAGACTGAGTAGACTGTGACTAGAATCCTTTAACAGGCAGCAGTTTAATAAGTGGTTAATTCAAGCTCCCATTCAATATTGTCACTTAATCTTTCTCTCTTTCAGGGGAAAACAGAATTCTTTCGGTTATCCCTCAGTTGATCCTTATGTAAGTTGTTTTTTTTTTTTAAAGATTTATTTATTCATTCATTTATTTATTTATTTATACGAGCACTGGGTACAGTCAGAAGCGCGGGAGGGTGAGAGAATTCACCAGAGCCAGAGCGGGGAGCAGAGCAGGCAGAAGGACCGAAGTACACTGCTGAGGGGAGCAGCGGGCGGCAGGAGAGGTCTGCGCGCCATGTGGGACCCTACTCCGGTGGCCGGGGAGCAGCTGGGGATCGAACTGGCGCTGCAGAGGCTGCGGGCAGCTTTGCAATCCAGCACTCAACCGCTGCGCCACCGGGGAGGCCTGATCCTTATATAAGTTTTAACCCCCACCTGGAACCCCAGACAACCCAGGCCTTTCCCCTTGGTGCATCGTCTATGTCTGATATGTTCCCCTGAGGCTCACACTCAGTAGATTAGCAGAGATGAGCAGAGAGCCACAGACACATAACCCTCGCCAGGTAGATGGTACTGGGGTGTGTCTCAGGGCAAAAGCTCCTTTCCATTTGTCCAGTGGCGACTCCCATTTTCTCATTTCCCCTGGAAAACGGGTGTGCGAGGCCGAGTTCTAGACCACTGTGGCCTCTAAAATTGAGGTTGATGTGATCATGGCCACAGCTGGTCTGCAGATGAGCGGTGAGAAGCAAGGTTGAAGGGTGGCTGCATTTTAAAGAAGGTGGTAGAAGGAAAGCCCAGGCATTCACTCCAGGTGCAGGCAGAGCTAAGGATGTTTTAAACATCAGCCAGATGGTTGGGACCTCACTGGTGGTGCAAGGGCTTAAGTCTCAGCACTATCGAGATATTGCCAGCCACTGCAACACGAGTTCAATCCCAGGCCAGGGAGCTGACCCACAAGGCGCAGCAGACCTCTCCTGTCTTGCCTGCTGCTCCCCTCAGCAGCATATTTCAGTAGATCTGCCTGTTCTGCTCCCCACTTTGTCACTGGTGAATCCTCTCACCAACCCCTACACCTCTGGCCTGCACCCCAGTTCTTGCATGCATGAATAAATAGAAAACAAATCTTAAAAAAATACATATATGAGTCAGAAGGAATAGGCCAGATTGAGCTGCTGTGTTCAAGGGTGGGTCCTGTCGTGAGTCCTGCAGAGAGACATGCGCCAGGCCAGTGGGTCCCTTATAGAACCCTGTACCCAATCCCCAGGGCCTTCAGGGGCTGAAACCATCACTAATGGCAATCACAGGGCATTTTCACTCAGTTTAAATATGGCTTCCTGCTTTAAATCTGCCAAAATTATGGGCGACTTCACTCTCAGAGCTAAATCATAATGGCTTTCTTTCACTGCAACAAGATTGACATTAAAGCAACCAAAGTAACCAAAGTTTAAGAATCTTGAATCCTATCTTTTAACAGATTTCTCTCCACAACTCCAGGGGGCAGCACTCACATGGGACATCATGCAGTCATAATGACACCTGACATCCAAGAGAAAAGGGACAAATAGTTTTATACACACTTTACGTCCCAAACAATCCTCCCAAAACGTTTCGATTGTATCCACAGTGATGTTGACCCTCAGCCAACTGAGGAAGCTTCAATCTTCTGGACAGCTCTGGAGTCCAGTGTTTGTGAGGCTTGTTTGGGTGCATGAAGACACGAAGGATCAGGTCCAACTGCCCACGGGAGGGTGGCAACTGTTCCAACAAGAGCACCCTCATCTGTGTAAATCATCCCCCCTGGGACGGATACCACAAGTCAACTCAACATTGACTCAGAACATACCTTGACACTCAGATTCTGCCAAGATTAGATCTCAGCTTACTCTGCACATTGGGATCCCCTGAAGACCTCTGAAAGGCTGCATTGCCTGCCACCCACCCAAGGGGAAATTCTCATTTAATTCTCCTGAGCTGATTTAGGCATTAAGATTGTGGGGAAAGTCCCAGATGACTCTGATACTCAAAGTAACTTATTGTATGGCTTCAGAACAATACCCAAGCCCATCCGCCCCACACCAACTTGGTCAGAATCACTGCCCCTGGGACCAGGAACTCTTAATTTACACTCTTCTCTGGATCATTCTATGTGCAGCTGGGCTGAGAAACTAAGAGCTGGAGACATAAATGTTAAAAAGATATGGATTCAAGATTCTTAAACTTTGGTTACTTTGGTTGTTGTCCTTATTCTCCTGGGGAAAGGGTCACTCTTTCTGGAGAATGATGGTGAGCTATGGGAGCCTGCCCTGAGAGGAAAAATGAGCTATGCTTGCGTGCCAGAGCAGCCTCAGAGGTGTGCTTGCAGATCCCCTAACTTTCAGTGGGAGCACCTGGCAAGACATCCCTTTGGGCTAACGTTTCCAATATGCGGCCATTTGCACACAAAAGAAATCCCCAGAACCCAATTCATCCAACACAAATATTTTCACCCAGAAACCCAGAACATGATGCAAAGTAACTGTTGATTTGTGTGACTTATTACTTTGCACACATACAAATATATCCCTTCTTATTTAATTTTCAATATATCCCCCTTCTGTGAGTCAGTTTAGTCATGCTGCTCTGGGCACATAAATTTAATACTTTATTGCAGGACCTGGTTTGATCTGCAAGGTTAATACAATGGTTCAGATTCCGATGAAATTGTCTTGTTTTGTCGCCAGTCTTTCTGGGATAGAATCTCTGGTTTCATGGGGCAGCTTTTCCGTCTGAATCTGTCAGGCCCGACACACGGAGCCTCCCTCCTGAATTCACCGCAGACCAGGATGTCCTCTCCTGAAATCCCTGCTCCCTGCCATCCTTCCCTGGCTCTGGGGGCTGAGAGTCCATGCAGGCCCACCCAGGCGGGCACCACCCCTCGAGCTGCCAGCTGTGAGCTCACTGGGCCTCCGGGCACTGTTTTACCTTCCAGCCAGAAAACTCTAACACGTGCGAGGTGTGCGGGGCCAGAGGGCTGCTGCTGTGCTGCGACACTTGTCCCAGGTCCTTTCACAAAGACTGTCACATCCCCCTTGAGGACACGGAGAGGTTTGTGAGACACGGTGCCCACCCGTGAGGGCCGGTCCCCCCTGCAGAGTTGGCATGGGCATGGGAGAGAGCGGGAGCTTTGAGGCCCGAGGGTGGTCCCCGGAGAGCCATGTCAGCTGCTGTGCCGGGAGGGCGGTTCTTTCCTCTCCTCTGCTGCTGGAATCGCTGGTCTCCAGACGGCCGCTGTCCCAACCTAGAAGCTTCCAGCATGGACTCCCGTTCACAGAAATGGAGACGACAGTTGTTTGCGTCCGGTGCTGCGCTAGACGGGGCAGGGAACCTGGCCTGCTCTCCCCGCTCCGATGGCGCCTGGGCCCCTCCGGGACACAGCCCGTTTCTGACATGCAGGCCTGGGGGACAGAGATCCTGGGCTCCCTGCAGCTCAGATGGGGAAGCAAAGGCGTCCCTCCACGTTCTGCCCACCCCCGCCACCCTGGCTGGGAGGAGGCCACTGTCTCAGGCCCCACAACGGAGCTTGGAGACGGGAGGTGTCCCCTCCAGCCATGCTCACGGAGGACAGCTACGGCCACAGGAGCAGGGGCTCTTTCCACAGCTGCTCCCCTGCCCACCTGTGCCCACCCACAGGGACCCGTGGAGCTGCACCTTCTGCGAGGTGAATGAGTCCTCGGGAAGCCAGCCGCGTCGGGGGGAGGCCGAGGTCCTGGCAAGGCCGATGCAGCCCGAGGAGCAGTTGGTGAGAGCATTGGGAACCCCCAACCTCCCTTTGCCCCTCACCCAGGAGCAGGCACAGGGGCCAAGGACGAGGGGGAGGGCACCCAAGGGAGCCTACTCTTGGAGCCAGGCCTCCAGGAGGCTGAACACACCGAGACTTGTTTGCTTGAAAACAGCTCAGCCATTCCAAGTCTGCTTCCTAGACCAATACATGTTTGGGGAAACTTCTGGAAGACTGGTGGGCATGCCTCTGCCCGGACATGCATAAGGGCTCATTCTCTCCAAGTTGCTCTCCATTCACAGTCCCCTTCTCCTGCAGAAATGTGCCTTGCTCCTCATGAAGGTCTATGGCCATTCCGAAAGCTCCTTTTTTAAGAGGATTCCACATTATTATTATGTAAGTAACAAGAAGCCATGACAACAGGCGGCAGAGGTCACCTGACCCTGACCTGGGCCCTGGGGACTCTGATCCCCGTCCAAGGGCTAAGAGCAGGAGCTGCTGTTACCTTGACCTTGTTGCATTTCTGCTGGGTTTGTGAGAATTTGCAGAAGCAGAGTGTGTTCGTAACTGTCGCATTGATCTATTTTTCTCACCAGATTAAGGAAGTTTCTCAAAAACTGAAGGAACCCATGTGGTTGGACAAAATCAAGAAGAAGCTAAATAAGCAGGGATACTCCCGAGTGCAGGAGTTTGTGCAGGACATGCGCCTCATTTTCCAAAACCACAAAGTATCTTACAAGGTCTGTACTGCCACTGCTTCCAGCACTTTCTCTTCCCACCCTTGTTACTGGGCATGGTGAGGGGCACCCCAGAACCCCCAAAATTCCCTTCCCTAAATAAGTTCTTCCATCTACCACATCAAGACAAAACATAAGTTTGTCTTTTCTAGTGCATAAGACCTTTAATGGAAGGGAGATTTACTACAATTAGTGTGCAACAAGGACAAGAAAGAGAATAACATGTTTAAATCAAGTACCCAAGGTACCCATCCCCGCATGGGTAAATGCCCACACAGGGTAGGCCCAGAGCAGGCCCACTGAACCCAAAAACCTGAAGCATCTGCTGGTGGGGACCCATCGGAAGAGGGAAGAAATGGCCAGAAGGCTCTGGAAGGAAAAGAGCAAAATCAAAATCAAGATAAAAGCTGCCACTGTTCACTTCCCTACCGGTGTCTCACCCGTCTGTGGCAAGTCTCTCCTTCCCTGTCCCCCAAGGCCCGGGTCTAAGTCCCAGGCTGAGCAGCAAGCCCAGTGTTGTGCATGTCTCTGTGCTCCGCCTGCCTGCTGGGGGCTCCTGGCTTCCATCTGCTCCCTTTTTCCTTCTCCAGTCCCCTCTCCGGCTTCCCCTCGCCCTGCTCTGTCCCTCCCTCCTCAGGTGGGGCAGGGAACCTGGAACCTCCCTTTTCCCCAGAGACCACCCTGTTACACCCTGACAGCTCATTGCCCTCCACAAAGGCACCCACGGGACAGTCGAGATCCACCTGCTCCACCTCCTAAGGAGAGAATTGTCTCCTGAAGTAACCTGGTGCTTCTTCCCTCCACCAGCTCCCCTCAACCAGACTGCTGGGAATCCCCCACTTCCAGATCCCTGCTGTGAATAGGCCACTAATTAACAGGGACCCCCAGAGGGGACAGAAATGACCCATGAAGCTCCACTCTTGTCTTTGAACTGTTTAAAAATGTGGGTTACTTTTCTAGCACTCACTAAGGGGAATAACCCAAACCAAATAAAGGGGTCCCCGAGTGTGGGGGTCACTTGTGGTTTCTGTCTAGTTGAGAAGAAACAGCATGCTCTGAGGAAACGGAAGCTCCCTGAGCTGCCTGAGTTTTAGTGTGACCTGATAGAACTGGTTTAAGACAAAGGTCCTGCTCCTTCTCCCAGGGAGGCAAACAATGAGGACCACTTTTTTTTTTTTTTTTCAGAGCGTTAACTTTGGCCTAAGGGGACTTAAACTGGAGGCAGAATTTGAGAAGAATTTCAAGGAAGTGTTTGCTATTCAAGAAACAACTGAGGACAGCCCCCCAGGGGAGTGACCGCCCTGGATGCCCTCAGAAATCTCTGGACAGATCTCAGAATGGTCCTTCAAAATCAACAAAAAACTACGAACCAGAGACACTTTTAAGGGGGTGGGGTGGGAGGGGAGAGATTGGGGTCAGAATGGGGGGGCTGCAATTGTATGGGGAATATAAAAATAAAATTTATTATTAAAATAAAAAAAAAAAATGGTCCTTCCCAGGCAGCTGTGAGGGGCGCGCTGCTGACTCAGAGATCTGCCTTTGGGCCCGGGAAGTCTGTCTCCTGGAGGTTCTACCTCCTTGGCTTGGGGCCAGCTCTTACCCCAGGGTCAACCTAAAACGGAATAATTCATGCCTTTCCCCAGGCAGCTTTCTTGCCCTGCTGTTTTGTTTATGAAACTCTGAGCCGTTTATGAAACTCTGGCCGAGTGTCTCTGGTGCAGGGAAGGGCTCAGTGCTGGAGTCCCGGCTGGTGCATCTTCCATGGGGGCTGCTTTCTGTTTGGTGCTGCACAGCAGCGACTCTCTTCCTGGTGTGACAGGGGCTGGGAGACTGAGGAACTTGGGGTCTCGAGCAGGGTCCTGGGGAGGGTGGGCAGGGCTGGCTAGGTGCTTCGGAATGAGCACAGGAGTTCTCTTTCTTTTCTTTTATAAAACATTTTATTATTTATGCATACAAGAGCTGGGGTACAGGCCAGAGGTGCAGGGGGGAGAGGATTCACCAGAGACAGAGTGGGGAGCAGAACAGGCGGATCTATTGAAATAGGCTGCTGAGGGGAGCGGAGGGGGAGGCAGGAGAGGTCTGCTGCACCATGTGGGTCAGCTCCCTGGCCGGGGATCGAACACGTGCTGCGGTGGCTGTGGATAGTTCCGTAGCGCTGCGACTTAACACCTTGCGCCAAGAGAGGCCCGGGAGTTCTGTTTCTGACCTGCAGGAGAGGACCCTGCACAGTGAGCTGCTGACTTCTGGGAAATTCTCAGAACAACTGCCCGAGTTTACCAGAAAACCAACAAAAGTGAGCCAGCTCTGCAGGGAAATGGAAACTTAGAAGCAGCCAGCAGAAGACACTTCCTGTTAATCATCCCACAGCTCTGAGTACACGGTCTTGCTGGGGTGGCAAATATTTTGATAGGAAGTTCTACCTGTTTCCTTTCTGGTCAGGTGAAATAGTCCAGGGGCGTCAGGCTCTCTGGGGAGCAAAGGGGGACGCCCAGAAAGGAGAAAATCACAGAGAGGACCTCACATTCTGTGCTAAAGCCCTAACCGGGCCTCTGGCCGACGCCTGGGGAACACTAACGTCAGCCTGAGCCCGTGTCCAGGCCACGGCACTAGGAGGACACAGGAGTGGAGCCGAGGCCCAGACTCATGAGCCACCTGCTGAGACACGCTCCCCTCCTCTGGTTCCAGCAGAATCGGCAATGCCTGTTCAGTGGGCTCAGACCCTGCCTGACGGCTTCTGCGGGGCAGTGTCATTAACCAGATGCCCTCGACCTGCCCCTGGCACTTCAGCGCATGTGCCCTGGTCTGACGGTTTTCGTCCGCCTTGAAGGCCCTTGGTTGACATGCCACTGCAACTGGGATTTCCTCTCCCGCGTGCTGCCAGAGCCCCTGGGAGCTGGCAGGACCACGTTCCCACCCCCCAGGTCGCCTGTGTCAAGGGGAGGAGGTGCCAGGCTGACCTGAGTTCTCGGGTCACAGTCCTGGCTTCGCTGGTGTCTGTGAGGCGGCTGGGGCCCTCCGAGAAAGGGGCTGGGGTGCGCATTGGCAGCGCTGGAAACAGACTAGAGGCAGCGTCCCCTGTGCCCTCTCGCAGGACGGTGTCACTGGGCCTCTTCCCAGGGCACAGGCTCCTGTCAACAGCCCCTCTTGTCTCACCGTCTTGGAGGCTCCAGAAGACGACGTGTGCCTACCCACCCTTTCGGTTCTGCTCAGTCACCCTAAGGTCCTGCTGAGTCACCCTGAGGTCCCACAGAGAGAATTACCCACCTACAGCCCAAAAGAAGGGACCCACGGCCCAGTGGGCTCCTCCCCTGTGCTGGGGGGAGGGCGCCAGGACCAGCCAGCAGGTGCTCGCGTTACCCGTGCGCCACCTGGCTGTCCTAAGACCCACGACATCCAGGCCACCAGGACTCGGGGTGCAGGCGTGGCAGAGTCTGCAGAAATACTAGACGTGGGGGCTCTGCAAAGGCTTCATCCACTGTCCATTCCAGCCTTTGCTGCTCCCACTGCCTCCGCTCGTCCTGCTTCTGGTGTGCCCAGCCCCGCTGACACCTCGGCTTTTGGAGAGGGAGGGTTGACCTGCAGCCTTAGTTGATTCCCCTGGGGCCAGTCCACACAGACTGCCCGGTCCCAGGTCCTCCAACCACAGCAGAAGTGCCAGTAGGGGTTCACTCAGGAAACACCACAGCACCCGGATTCCCAGAACATTAAACATGCTCGACCCATACAGGCCAATCAATCAGCAGCTGGGCGTGCTCATCCGGGTGCCTGAGTGATGCTCATCCAGGTGAGTGGTGACGCTGATACCCGTGAGCTCCAGGTCTGCCTGGCAGTAGAGAGGGCCCCGGTGGGGGAAAGTGAGGACTCCACACCCAGCGGGGAAGGGCAGCCTCTGCTAGACACGCACATTTTCTTTGCAGCCCGGGTCTTCTCTTTAATCCTCCCACGCCATCCATTTCTGCAGCTGGTGGATATTTAACACATGCAGCGTGGGGGCAGATCCACACGCCTGCATGGCTGAGGGTGGCTGCCCCAGGGGAATGCAACTCGGGGTGAGCAGGGGCCGGCGTGAGCGGGTCTGTGTCCAGGAAGGTCATGTGAGGGCTTCGGGATGGAAACAGCATCGGGTGCCTGGGCCTTCCTCACAACGTTTAACCAAGATCTTTCCGTTCCGACCCGAGCCCTGTGCGCTCCTGAGCTGCCAGATGTCAAATCCTCTCAGAGCCCAAGCCTCCAGTCGGTCCCTCTGTGGGCAGTAGGCGATTCCGGTGCCTTGTTCCGCTGCTCATCTGGAGAAGCTCAGAGACTCTCAGGCAAAGGAGTTTCTAGTTTCAATTTCCTGGACCAGACCTCAAAGCCCGCGGAGGGCAGGAGGGGCTGCAACGCCAGGCACAACCTTTAGAGGGGGGAGCAGACCCGGCTGGAGCCAGGTCATGAGGAAGGGGTGCCCAGCCCGAGATGGTGGAGACTCCAGGGCCCCAAATGAAAAATGGGGTGGCAGCCTCAGGCTCCTGCCTTGCTTTGTTCCACACCGGGGTCTGTGACGGGGTTACAGGACGTCACCAGCTGCCCTGAGGTGAGCCCGGGGCTCCCAGTGAAGGGCTACGGGTGATGGTGCCCACTCTGGGGGTGACCCAGCCTGTGGACCTGGACCCGCCTTCCTCCGTGGGGTGCACAGGACTGTGGGTGATCTCTGGGCCATTCGCAGACGACCCCAGACCCCCCCCTCAGTGGCTCAGAGGGACTTCTGCAGTCCCCCAGGCTCCCCTTCTCTTCCCCACTCCCTGAAGCCCCTCAGCCTCCAACCGTCCTCCTCTGCCCATGGGTCTTCCCATCCCCCCTCCCAAGGCGTCACCCCCTTCCCTACAGAAATCACCACATTTTCTCCTAAGGGTCCTCTGCTTGCTGACGATCTTTGTAGCCTCAGGAGTCCACAGCTCCTTTGCCCACACAGAGCTTCTACTGAGCGGGAAGAGGCGGCTCCCCCTCACCCCTGTGCCTACATCTGCAACATTTCCACCAAATGCCCACAGAGCCCATGCCAGTCAACTGTGTTACGAGCACACGCTTGCAGGTGTGTGATCCCCACCTCTTGACCCACCTGGGCACAGGCGGACAAGACTTTAGGGGTAGGACACACACACACCTGCTCGGCCCTGTAAAGTGTGTCGTCGGCCAAGCGTATTCTGTCCCCCACTGAATTCACACTGTTACAGGGCAGGGAGAGGCGCAACCCAAACCCCGCAAACCTGCCTGTTCTATATGGGGTTCAGCCATCCCGGTCAACACAAACATGGACTTTACTGGGAAGGAACTTTAATACAACTAGGAAACAACACAGGAAAGGCAAAGAATCTAGTTTCTAATCAAGCACCCAGTCACCCGCCCCTCGTGGGTAAAAGTCCATCCAAATGGGAGTTGGCCCAGAGCAAGGCCCCAAAGCCTGCCCCGAGTCTAAAGCACCTTCCAGTGGGACCCCCAAAAGGGTCAAAACCCCAGACAAGCCCGGCAGGAAAAGAGCAAAATCAGGCCTCCCTGGTGGCGCAGCGGTTGAGTGCTGGGCTGCGAGGCTGCCCGCGGCCTCTGCAGCGCCGCCGTTCATTCCGGCCGCCAGCGAGGGTCCCACAAAAAATAAAAATAAAATAAACTCACCATCTTTCACTATATGATTGACCCCTTCTGCCCACCCCCACCCCACCTTGCTTCTTCTTTTTTAAAGAAAAAAAAAAAGAGCAAAATCAAAATCAAGGATAAAAGCTGCCCTGATCACCTCCCCACGGGCCTCCCCACGTTCTGTGTCACCCCGTCCACGACCAAAAGGCAAGCGCAGCTTCTCACGTGTCTCTAGGCTGATGACTCCTCCAGGGCTCCTTCTGGCTCCATCCTGCTTCTTCTCAGTCTCCCTGCAGCTTCTTCTCTCCTGCTCAGCTCCACCCTCCCTTGGGTGGGGGCAGGGAACCTGGAACCTCCCCTTTCCTGGGGACCCCCCCCATTACAAAACCAACAGAGAAATCTACCAAAAAAAAAAAGGAATCTACAACAGAGACAGGTGGTGCAGGTGAAATGAAACTGTCAGGATTTTCCACCCTCCCGCCATTGGCGTGTAATATCCTCACCTGTGGCTTTCACGTGTGCCTGATGGCGGAACCACCTGGCGTAGGGCGTGGGTCAGTGGGAAGTGGGCGCCGCTGGGCTGGGAGGCCGGGCTAAGCAGGGGCGGGCGGCGCAGAGACACCAGGGTAGCAGAGAAACCGAGGGGCGACGAGACAGAAACGCAGAGAGCCCAGAAAAGAGTGAGGACTGGCCAGGGGCCCCTGCCTGCCCTGGGGCTGGTTGACAGGTGTGGTGTGAAAGCCTCACAGAGAGGCCTGGAGAAGCCTGTGAGGGCTCAGGACTCTCCTTTACCCGGCTGCCCGCGTCATAGAGAATCTGCCCTGTGCTTGATGGCGCTGCAGCTGGAGAATAACAATCCCAGGTTCCCTTTCTGGAAAAAAGCTGGATTTGGCATGTGGCTTAGATGTGTGGCAGTGAGGGGTCCCTAAAGCTGAACCCAAATGGGACATACAAGGGAGGGAGAACATGAGGGGGGGCAAGAGAAGTCAGTGGGGGGAGCCAGAGCCCACCCCAGGGACCCCCTCAGCCCAGGCATCAGTCGGGGGCATCAGTCCAGCAGCCTGTCCCCACCAGGCCGACGCCCACTCCTCTGGAGGAGAGAAAGAGCAGAAGGGGAGAAAGCCCGGCCCAGGTGCCGCGGACCAGCGCAGCGGTCGACTGGCAAGGCCGTCCAGGGATGTGAATCTCGTGCAGGAGGTCAAGGATTCGAGGCATAAATGACAGGCAGACACACTTCAAGAGTGAAGATCTGAATGTAAATTTGCTCAAAATCATTATACAACTTTCTATACTTTTTTTAACAATGGATGATTTCATACAAGTTAAGTCTGTTCAGCATGAGATGTTTAGTCATACTAAGACATCTACTTCATCATTCAGGTACATGTGATCATGTTCCATGGCATGGGACACTAAGCAATTCGCAAGGTACTGATTATGCAACAGGGTGGTCCCCAGGAAGGGGGAGGTTCCCTGCCCCACCCAAGGGAGGGTGAGCTGAGCAGCAAGAGGAGAAGCAGAAGAAGAGACTGAGGAAGGAAGCAGGAGGAGCCAGGAGACCTGAAGGAGCGCATGGGAGCCTAGAGACATGTGAAGAAACTGCGCTTGTCTTTTGGTCGTGGACTGGGTGACACAGATGTGGGTGAGACCCATGGGGAGGTGACAATGCAGCTTTTATTTGGATGTTGATTTTGCTCTTTTCCTTCCGGGCTTGTCCGGTTGTTTGTGACCCTTTTCTGTGGGTCCCACTGGAAGATGTTTAGACTTGTGGCAGGCTTTGGGCCTTGCTTGGGCCGACCCATATGGATGGAGTTTTACCCACGAGGGGAGGGTAACTTTGGTGCTTCATTTAGAAACTAGACTCTTTGCCTTACCTGTATTGTTTCCTAGTTTTATTAAAGTTCCTTCCCATTAAAGTGTCATATGTTTTGTGTTGATGCGGCGGATGGCAGAACCCATTTAGAATAGGCAGGTTGCGGGTTTGGGCTGCCCCTCTCCCTGTCCCTATAACAGATTTGGCGTCCAACGAATTTAGGACAGAGCCATCCGTGGTTAGTCAGCCCCATGGGGAAATTGGGCTTCCCTGTGGCGCTGGCTACCATAAGCGCAAATGTGATTTTTGGTTTCTCCGGTGTGTTTGTTTCATATGTCGATTTCTGTTAAAAACTGGCTTGGGCTTTGTGAAGATTCTGTGTGTTGTGTGTAATTTTGTTTGTAGTGACTTGCTAAGAAATTTGATTTTGTGGAAATTGTTCTGTGCCAGTTTTACTCAAAAGATTAGGCAGTACATTGGACCATGTGGCCAGATCAAAGATGGCGTCTGAGGCCACTTGGAACTTTTTTTTCTTTCTTTTTGTAATCTCTGCTGTCTCATTAGCATTTCTAAAGGCAATAATGGTTCTTCAGTGGTATGTTGCTTTGTCTTTGACTACTTCCTGCCCTGTGTCTGACCGTTTTGCAAGCCAACTGTGGAGCGGTGGTGTTTTTAATTACCAAATGTATGCCTGGGTGTTAAGGAAACAGTAGCCTTAAGCAGTAACTGGTAATTGCTAGTATCCTTCATGGATTCTTGGAGATAACTTGAATTTTTGCAAAGTCTGGATCAGAAAAATTAACAAGATTTTGTCTGAGTCTTGAAGGATTTGCTACTGTGAATTTTGTCTACACAATTTGTTTTGGGCATGTTTGCCATTTTAAATACTGGATTTGTTCAATTGCTGGTGTAAGACAAGATTCTAAGTTTCTGCTTCCTACTGAGGAAGGTCTGTTGTGGAAAGCACTCTTTAGGGTGCATCATGTAACTGTACCAGGTTTTCATACCTGTGTTGTTGTTGCCCCTCCCTAGTGTGGGGAGGTGTAATCTGTGCTTAGATGTTTAAATCTGCTCTTTCAGCTTCTGTCCCAGAGTGGCTAACAAAAGTAAGGAGATGACTCCTTTTAATTGAAAGTAATTACTAATAATTTGATTTTGCTTTTCAGTTCTATTCAGGAAACCCAAGGAGTGCCTGCTTGGTGGCTACAAGAGATGACTCCTTTTGCTTAAAAGTTAACTGTTATTTTTATTCTTTCAGTTGCTGTACAGAATACCCCAGGATTGACTTCTAACAAAAAGTCTTCAACACTGAAAACCCTAATGTGATAAACAAGGTCGTGTAACTCTTGTGATTAATAAAACTTTCCTTCCTATTTCCAAAGTCTTAGGTTTGTAGGATGACAACCGCAAAATTTTTCTGCCAGCAACACTCCACATTTTTTTGGACTTTGACATTTTTTTTCTAAGCCTATGGAGTAAAACTGCAGTTAATAACATATTCTACATGGCATAAAAAAAAAAAAACTGTCTTTGTCTATATGTTGTATGTCTGTATGTCCTTCTGTCTGTCTTGACCTCCAGTGATTGACAGATTGGTATACATGGTGCCCATAGACGTTATACTTTTTTTAACAATGGATGATTTCATACAAGTTAATTCTGTCTCAGCATGAGATGTTTAGTCATACCTAAGACATCTACTTCATCATTCAGGTACATGTGATCCATGTTCCATGGCATGGGACACTAAGCAATCGCAAGGTACTGATTACAGGAATCTAAATCTAACACAATTATTTTTTGATTACACAGAACAGCATTTCTTAAGCTAGTTTTCTGGTTTCGTTTCCAAGACCACTAATTATCAGAAAGTATTAATGTTTAACTACTGGTATATTTTACTTTTGGTGAACAATGTTTTTTCTACGTAAGCATTTTAATTTTTGTGGTATTGACTCATGTGAGAAGTACTATGATTATTTTGAAACTAATTGGCCACACATTATTGTCTTATCATGCATTTCCTGAAACAGATTTCACAAATAGAAAAAGTAGAGTCAGTAAGAAAAGAGTATAATTATAGACTGGTTGCTATGTTGCTTCTTCTGCAGGAACAATGACCAACTGGTTAATAGTTAAACCGCTTTGTTGGTGACGCCATCAGGCAGCAGCCATGTTCTCAGCCAAAAAGAAGGGGTTTTTCACTGCGGGCTTTCCGCCTGGATTCGGCTTACAGGCATTAGGCATTTGTCTGATGTGAACGCCAAAGTTTATCATGATGAAGCCCCTCGGGGACTGCGCCTGTCTTAGGTCGTCAGGAGTCGCAGACATGCGCTGGCCAGTGCCTTCTTAGTCTGCCCCCCATCTTACCCGTCACTGAGTGTCCAGTCCAGCGCACAGGGAAGGGGGTCCTATTTCACTCGATGCACTATGTGTCTGAGTGAAAGCCTCCCTCTTTCCATTAAGTTCACTGGCGTTCAGCGGCAGAGGCAAGCCGCACCAGGCCCTTGCTAACGCCAGTTCCTTGGCGCCCATGTCCATCTTCCGGCCTCTCCTTGCCCTTCCTGGAGGATCCTCAGACCCTGAATGAAATTCCAAGGACGGAGCAGCTCTGAGGGTGAGACATGCCCTGGGGTCCCCCCCCCTTTCATGTCTGGCTCCTCTGGGGTCACTTCCACCTCCTCCCTCTTTCCCTCCGGGGCTTCCTGGAGCTCCTCTGTTCCCTCCAGCCTCACCTCAGGCTGCAGGCACAAAGCAGCCTCCACTTAAAGGCACCTTAAGGCTCCCCAGCTTGGCTCCACCTCTGCCCCCACCACCTTGAGCTGCTTTTACCTCTGAGGGATTTCCAGAAAACCTAGGCACCGCCTCCCCAGCCACACTGTGGGGTGCTGGCTTCTCTCCAGCCTGGCCCTGGGCTCCCCCCTGCCTGGGCCTGGCAGAAGCACTGACCGTTCCCTCTCCCACCACCCCCCACAGCCCTCTCAGCTCGGGGAAGGGTGAGCTTGGAGGTCCCCCTCCTAGGAGGCAGAAGCAGCTGAGGACAGATGGGTGCACAGAGATGCTTTGGGGGCTTTGCACAAAGAAGCAAATTCCTGGGGGCTGGGGCTCTTCCCTGGGGTCTCCCCTCGCCCTCCAGGCCCTGACGCCCTCCCGGGCTCCTTCCTGTGGGCCCCATTCCTGACACTGCCCGAGGAATGTGCAGGGCACAGGAATTACTTTCACTTCTCTGTTCCCCACTTGGGCGGGGCTTCTCTGGGAAATGGGTACTAAGCTTCCTGCTCAGGTGGGGGCCAGCCAGTCAGCCTCCTCCCCCAGCTGGTGAGACTGAAAGGACAGAGCCGGCTGCTGGACCAGCAGGGCAGGGCGGGACGCTGGCCGAAGAGAGCAGAGACCTCAGCACCAAGGTCAGTCGTCCCTCTGGACCTTGCCTTTTCCCTCTGGCCAGTGCTGCTCTGGGTGTCTCGTGCAGACACGCAACGAAACTTGGCTCGGGGCGTGAGGACAAGACCCCCAACTCGCCATGTGCTGAAAGGCAGGCGTGGACCATGCAGCCAGCACTCCGGGTCTTTTCAAACAGCAGCGGGAGAGCTGCTGGCCTGAGTCCAGCTGATCTTGTTTTTAGAATGAAACCGTCTCCAGGTTAGATTTTACTTCCATCCCATTGTTTTCATTCCTCTGTTTATTTCAAATCCATTTTG
>NW_023601703.1:0-17595 GCF_014898055.3 Talpa occidentalis
ATATTTGTTACTTTGCTGTATCAGTTATCTGTTGCTGTGTAACAAACCACTCCAAAAATCAGTGGTTAAAAAAAGAAAATCCTACTCCCTCCTTCCCCCCACCCTGTAGTGTGTCTGTGGTTTATAGTTACTTTTTGATTTTGTTTTTAGTTTATTATAATTAGTCTTTTTCCTGGTCCCTTATTTAAGTTTTCTAAATTCCTGCTATTAGTAAGACCATCTGGTATTTTTCTTTCTCTTTTTCGCTGAGCATGATCCCTTCCAGCTCCATCCATGTTGCTGCAAATTGCATGAGTTTATCTTTTCTGATTGCTGAGCAAAACAAGGGGGTTGGGAATTGTATGGGGACTATAACCAAGACGAAAATGCATACATTGTGCAAAAATGAAAAATGTGTAAAAAATATATAAAATTAAAATAATAATAAATTAAAAGCAAAAAAAAGAAAATCTAATATTTATAACAATTCTATGAATTAATCGCTCTGTTCTTCTTTTAGTCTTGCCTGTGTTCACTTCTGTATTTGTGTTGATCAGGTGATTTTCCTAGGTCTAAGATAGTCCTCATATGTCTTGATCTTGGGACTGGCTTTTAGGTAGCCATTTTTAAGTGTGGCTCCTCCTCTTATAGAAGCTACGCTCTTTTACATAGTATCCAGAGCATTCAAGTGGAAGGCTAGAACTCCTAGGCTTTGAAGATCTAGCCTGTACTCAATCTAACTTGAACAACATCACATTAGTCAAGGCAAGTCACAGGCAAGCTCAGATTCAAGGGATAGGATAACAGACATCACCTCTTAATGGAAGGGTCTGCACAATATTGATGAAAGAATCTAATCTGTTTACACTCACAAAATGTTATTTCATAACAGTGTTGTAACTTGCTGTGGTATATAGAATTACCTTGCAAAACATCACTGTGTATATCACATTGAAGATTTGGGCTTTTTTTATTACCATAAAGCCAAATCCTAATGATAAATAATGGCTAAATACACATACTTACTGCTTTTAAGATATCTGACACTTTAATCCGTAGGTATAATTCATTAGGATCCTGAATTGCTAAACAAATATGAACTTGAATCATGGTGACTTTGAAGAGAATTTTCTGCATATTGCTTTCATTTTACATAACACTGTCAGTTTGGTCAATAAAACATAAGGATGCATTCAGTACTTTCTAATACAACTCATTTTATTCTAAGCATAATCAATATAGCACATCTATCCTAAAATGTAAGCCTGGTCAATATTATCATTTCCATCTTCATATTTGCTTTTTCAATGTTTTGCTTTTAACCATCAATCCATTTCTGGTTGCTGAGATAATCACTCCACCTCACCTGAAGAAATATATACATATGGATAGATATATAGATATACACTTTGGTCACTTTTATTTTCATTTTTATTTCATATCTATGAAAATAAAAGTTCAATACAAAGCATCCAAAATGTATAACAACTTTATCATAAAGATCAGATAGCAAACATGCAAAATGAAAAATAAGCATTTAAGCACACTGTCATTTGCATTCTTGAGATGAGATGTAGAATATAGTCATTTTGGACCATACTACTGATGATTACATGGTGAATGGATCAAGCCAAACAGATGTGTGTGTGTGTGTGTGTGTGTGTGTGTGTAGTTTGTCATTTCTTTGATGGCAGCCTCTGTGTTTACTTGCTGGTCTCCTGTGAAGAGCCTGAATTTGAAGGAACTTTGAAATTTTTTCCAACACAACTGTAATCTTAGTCAATGACACATTTATAAGACTGTCAGGGAGCTTTATTTGAGGGTGAACACACACAAATCATGTTGATGTGACAGTGAAGGGGTGGTCGCAACTTATTACCAGTTGAATTTTTAATGGTTCATAAGTTTCTTTTAAAGATGAAATTTGAATCAAATAATCTTAGAAGGCTTGTAGCAGTATGAAACCCACTAATTTGGCTGACATGTATTTTATATGCGGACAACATAGCCAAAGGAAGTTAAGAATCTTTCCCCTGGATTAAGGAGCCAGAACAAAAATTCAGCTCATGAGATCCCAGTTCATCCGTCTTTCTGGACTTCACTGTTTTTTAACCCTGATTTTATCTAACATTGGTTGTTCTGTTCTTTGATCTCACATATCTAAAGAAGTTTCAGAAGAGAAGAACAGAAAGTTTGTTAAGCTCAAATAATAAATCCTACCTCCAAAAACTAAAAATGACATTGAAAAATCACCTTTTTCCTATCAATTTCTGGTTGAGTTTTCTTACAGGTATGTGTATGTGTATGTCATGTAACATATCACAAAGATGCATTGCCATTAATAGTCTATCTAGGTTGAAAGAAAGTAAATCCTCCTCTTAGGTCCTACTTGTTTTATGTCCTTAAATTAACTAACTCAAGATGAAGACCTAACAGAAATTTTCTTTTTTTTTTTTTTAAAAGATTTATTTATTTATGCATACAAGAGCTGGGGACAGGCCAGAGATGCAGGGAGTGAGAGGACCCACCGGAGACAGAGTAGGGAACAGAACAGGCAGACTGACTGAAATACACTGCTGAAGGGAGCAGCGGGTGAGACAGGAAAGGTCTGCCTCGCCATGTGGGTTTCTCCCTGGCCAGCTGGGGATCAAACTCATACTGCAGAGGCTGTGGATTGCTTCATAGTGCAGTGCTTAACCCCTTGCGCCACCAGGGAGGCCCACCTAACAGAAATTTTCAAAGTCTATTCTGATGTGTAGGGCTCCAGTTCTCATCAAAGTATTTATTGATGTAATTTTTCGGATACACCAACATGTAGATACAATCAGGATCTGATTTGTCCAGTTTCAAAAAGAATAATCTTCGGGCCTCCCCTGGTGGCACAGCGGTTGAGCGCTGGGCTGCAAAGCTGCCAGCAGCCTCTGCAGCGCCGGTTCCATCCCCATCCACCCACGAGGGTCCCACATGGCGCAACAGACCTCTCCTGCCATGCCCG
The DNA here is from genome assembly GCF_014898055.3 of Talpa occidentalis. Classification (NCBI taxonomy): domain Eukaryota; kingdom Metazoa; phylum Chordata; class Mammalia; order Eulipotyphla; family Talpidae; genus Talpa; species Talpa occidentalis. The sequence continues at coordinate 2,975 of NW_023601703.1, forward strand.
CTGCTCCCCTCAGCAGTTTATTTCGTCAGTCTGCCTGTTCTGTTCCCCGCTCTGGCTCTGGTGAATTCTCTCACCCTTCCGTGCTTCTAACTGTACCCAGTGCTTGTATAAATAAATAAATAAATCTTTAAAAAAAAAAAAAAGAATAATCTTCTACTCCCTTAAATCTATAAACGTATTACCTTCTTGGGCACACCTTACAAACTTTGTACCAAAACCTGAAGACAAGACAGTATCTAGTGTGTAGGAGATTTTAGGAAACTAGATACTGTAAATTGGTTCAGTATATCTAGAGGGCACTTTGTCTATAAATATTAAAATGTGCACTTCTTTTAACTGAGCAATTTTATTTCTAGCTATTTAACTTAAAAAGCTGATCTCTATGTAATTTCTCACAAATATGTTCACAACAATATGTTTTTAATATAACCAAATTAGCAACCACCAAATGTCCAAAATACCAAATGTGATATAAACTGTGTTAGGTGCACATGAGTCAGCAGATGATAATAATAGTGACTAAAATCTTAGTATTTAGAGCGACACAAATGTAGTTACATGTGTGATGGTGAGAAAATTAATGAAATTTCCAAGCCTCAGCTTCCTCATGTTAAGGGAATCTTGCTGAGTTGCTGGGAGGATAAAATAAACATTTACAGTTTATCTAGTTCCAGTACTTAGTAAGTGCTCAGTGGATCTTAGCAATTCATATGACTGCTATTTAATTGAATTATTTGTGGATCATTAAACACCATTTTATCAAAAAATCATGTTGAAACTCAACATTAAAAAATAGAATTGATATTATAATTCAAATTTGTGCAGGCATTCATTTTCACATGGAAAAATAGAAACAGAAAAAATAGTAAAAATTGGAATGTGATCATCAAAATGTTAACAATTATTCCCTCTAAATGCTCAAATTCCCAGTGATTTTCATTTTCTTCTTTTATATATAGTCCAAACTTTCTACAATGAAAGATTTTTTATTTTGTATGCAGAAACACAAAACCACTATTTAAAAACCCTTATTATCAGTTCACTACTCATACTGTTGCCTGAGTTTCTGCAGATCTGTTTTCACGTGAGGAGAAGTAGCCCCCACTGAGTCCCTATTGAATGGGACTTCTCTCTCCCTCCCGAGAAGAGATCCTCCACCCTCAGCATAAAACATGCTAAGGTCTTTTTATTTTTTATTACCCTTGGACTCTAGACAAACAAAGTTTGGGGACTCGGAAACCAGTATTTTAATAGTTTAATAAAATTTGAATAGTCAAATAATTTCCAAGGACATAGGACAGAATTTTGTTCTGGCCCCCTTCCTCATTCTTTTTTTTTTCTACTTTATTAATAAGCACATGTTGCTTGACTACTCCTGGTGGGGAGATGGCACCTTGGTTCTCAGAAATAAATTAAATGTAGTTTTTACCATTAAAGGACTTGTACTTTTTTCCTTTTATTAATTTTTTATTTTTTTTACATTGTTTTTTTCTTTTTAAAGATTTATTTATTTGTGCATACAAGAACTGGGGTACAGGCCAGAGGTGCAAGGATGAGAGGATTCACCAGAGACAGAGCAGGGAACAGAACAGGCAGACTGACTGAAATCACTGCTCAGGGGAGCAGCAGGCGAGACAGGCTGGGGATCGAATTTGTGCTGCAGAGGTTGCGGATAGCTTCATAGTGTTGTGCTTAACCCCTTGTGCCACCAGGCAGGCCCTGTTCATTTTTGTACAGTGTTTGATTTCTCCCCTCTGGTGTAGCCCCTGTAGATATCCCATCATCACATCAGCTGTGAGCCATCACCACAATCCCTTGTGCTCTTCCCACCCCTGTTTTGATCCCTTTTCCTCTCCCTTCCCTGCTTTAAGCCTCAGATCTATAGTTGTCTATAAGTTTTGTCTTTTTTTTTTCACCCTTTATTCAGTTCCCTATATTCCTCCTACAAGTGATATCATCCAATATTTTTCTTTTTCCTTCTGCCTTCTTTCACTGAGCATATTCCCTTCCAGCTCCATCCATGCTGCTGTGAATGGCATGAGTTTATCTTTTTTGATTGCTGAGTAGTATTTCATTGCATACATATACACCATATTTTCTTGATCCACTCATCTGTTTTGGGGCATTTAGGTTGTTTTCATATCTTAGCTATTGTAAATAGTACTGCAATGAACATAGGTGTACAGGTTTAAATGTATCATATTTTAGGGCCCCCCTGGTGGCGCAGTGGTTGAGCGCTGGGTTGCGAAGCTGCCCACAGCCTCTGCAGCACCGGTTCGATCCCCGGCTGCTCCCCGGCCACCGGAGGAGGGTCCCACATGGCGCGCAGACCTCTCCTGCCGCCCGCTGCTCCCCTCAGCAGTGTACTTCAGTCCTTCTGCCTGCTCTGCTCCCCACTCTGGCTCTGGTGAATTCTCTTACCCTCCCACGCTTCTGACTGTACCCAGTGCTTGTATAAATAAATAAATTTAAAAATAAATAAACAAATAAATAAATGTATCATATTTTAAACGAATAGCATTATATAGCAATTTACAGTTTACCAAGCACTTTGCACGTCCAGCCTGTTAATTCTCATAGCAACACTGTTTGGGATGGGAGCTCATATTATATTGGTGACTGATTTATGGTTGAAAATACAAAGCAAAAGATATTTATTCAATTACTGGTGAACCTGGGACAGATCCTAGATCGCCTTATATTTCAAGTCAACTGTTTTTTCCCACTACTAAACTACCACTTAGTGTATCAGTTCTGTATATATGTATCTTTAGTTTTTGTCAGCTCCTGTTCTGTTTAAAATCAGCTCAGAGGCTTCACAAACAAATCAATATATCAGGGTGTATAAATTCACTACTATAAGTTGCTAAGGACATTGCCACCTGACTCACTGTCAATACAACAAATGCCATCGAAGCTTTTTTTCTATAAATTTAGTTCTAGACAAAGCTTTACTTTGCTAGAGGAAACTCTGCTTTTCCTACTATAGTAAGAATTGCATCATTGATGATATCTTCCTTGTTTACTTGGCTTCCCAAGAAACTCAAAGCCAAATCTGAACTCAGGGTATGCATAGTAATAGTAGGTAGCCACTAAATCATTGGTGACTAAATGAAAGAATGAATAATTGAATGCATAAAGCAACTATGTCTATCCTTATGATTTATACATCTATATCATTTTCCTTAGTCCTTCGATTTCTGTTTATCTGTTAATATTCTTTTATTATATGTGTTCTTATTATAGTCAGCTTCAAATTCTTGGTGAAATGAGCCAAGAAATAAATCAATAAACGTCTTTAGCCCATGCTGAATATTAAGTTCTTTACCCAAATTTCCAGTGAAGTGTTCAACACATTGTAGAAATGGGGCAGTCCCAAATAGCACCTAGACAATGACTCATAATGCTCCCACAAAATAATAAATCAGAGTTCAGTTTGATGCAGAGAAAGAGATGGCCATGTCAGTGGGTGCTAAAGACATTAAAGTTTATGCATATTTTAAAGGTTCATTTACTTCTGCTCTTAGTCTCCCCAAAGCAAAGATGTGGACTTGCCCTTCAACCCTTTACAATCACATACCTCAAACTGTCTTTCCTTCTTTCTGATTTCCATTAAAGGTTCTGCACACAGTTCCAGTGTGTGGGTACTCCCTACCTCATACACACAACATCAAGGAATTTTCGAGACACCAGCTGGGCATCTTACAATTCAATTCAATTTTGACACTATCTATCTGGAGCTAGCATCAGCTCCCACAGGGTAAGAGCTCAGCTCCACAAGTCTACTTCCTACTTCACATTCTAGTCGCAGGCCCAAGTTGTCACCTGTGCACCTCACCAAAAGGCTATGAATTGTATGTTCCAAGACCCCTTCCTTGGATTTAGTAAATTTGCTAAAGAGGCTCAGAGAACACAAGAAATGTTTATTCACGATATTATCCATTTATTATAAAGGGATTTAACTTAGTATCAGCCAGGTGGAAGAGATGTATAGGGCCAAATATGGGGAAGGGCATATTCCACGCCCTCTGTAAACACGCCACTCTCCTTTGGTCTCCTTGTTCACCGACCCAGAAGCTCTTTGAACCTTTAGGTTTTTATGGGGCTTCATTACATAGTCACGGTTGATGAAATCATTGACCAGTGGTGATTGAACTCAGCTCCACAAGGCCCCCTCCCCCATCTACCCCCCCTCTTCACTGAGGTCAGGAAGATAGCACTGAAAGTTCCAAGCTTCTAATCACACTTAGGAAATTCCAAGAGCTTTAGAAGCTCTGTGCTAGGAATGGATGAAGACCAAATACATATTTTGATTATAAATCACAATAACACATAGATACACTTTTCTTTGCCTGATTTCACTCATGAAAAAACTGTAATGGGAAATGTGGTCTTTAAATCAAGGAATGACTTGTCTAGATCTAAGATCCTCCCAGACACCTGACCACCCCATTCACAATAACCTTCATCATGCATGTATCTCTCTGATTCCGTGCCACATGGCTTTATGACAAATCACTGTCAGCAAGGAGTTCACAATCTTGGTGTTCATGCTACTGAAGTGGAAAATGCAAAGAAACTATTTCTTCTATTTATGAGGCGTAAAGTGTTTAGGGGCAGTGACAAGAAAATTTCCTAAAGGAATAGACACCCGAGCTGATTTTGAAGAACACAGAGAGGTTAGCCAGGTTGGGGTGAATGCAGGGCATGAGAATTATGTTGTCTGGAAACAGAACACTGTGTGCAGTGGCCACACCAGAACCACTGTACTGAAATGGCTAGCAGCCACTCCTCCAGCTGCTTGCTGGTGTCTCCAGGATCCTCAAATAAGAACTTAAGGCCAATGGACATGAAGCAGAAGACGACATATTTGAGCATGTGCTTTAACAACTGACTGCTCCATGAAGGGCTGATGCAAGAAGAGAAAACTAAAAATAAGAAGAGGGATTGAAGGCTTTTCAGAATTTCAGATTATAGAGAAAGTAGGCCTATATTAAGTCAGTTATGGTGGCCAAAGAGAGGCACAGAAAAATTCAAGAAAAATTTTGAAATTAAAATGAGTAGGGGGCCTCCCCTGGTGGTGCAGGCAGTTGAACGCAGCACTGTGAAGCTGTCTGCAGCCTCTGCAGCACTGGTTCGATCCCGGGCGGCCTGTGAGGGTCCCACATGGCAAGACAGACCTCTCCTGTCTCACCCGCTGCTCCCCTCAGCAGTGTATTTCATCAGTCTGCCTGTTCTGTTCCCCACTCTGTCTGGTGAATCCTCTCACCCTCCCGCACATCTGGCCTGTACCCCAGTTCTTGTATAAATAAATAAATAAATCTTAAAAAAAAAGAGTAGGATTGGTAAATGCTCAGATGTAGGAAGAAATAAAGAATGAGTATTCATTCTTAGGTGACCCCCAAGCCTTTGGGGTGGGCACAGGAAGATTTTAGTATCACCAGCTGATGTGCAACATTGATGAGGTGATGGGACTTAATGTTAGACAGCGTGAGTTGACAGTGCCCATGGGGCCTAGGGCAAAGATGGCCATCAGGATATACAGCTCAGAGGCTTGGAGGAGATAAGAGAAGGGCTAACTGCAGAAGTCACTCGGGGATAACCACCTAGGGAGGCTGGGGGAAAGTAAGAGTGACAAGATCCCTGGGTTCTGTTGGCCACCAGTATTTACCAGTGAAGAGGAGAGTTCATGATGGAAATGAAGACTGGTAAGGGATTGTAAGGAAAACTGAAAGACCAAAGGTTTCAAAAAGAAAGATTTCAGTATCAGTGTGAAAGCTAGCAGTGGATCCCAGCACAATAAAATCATCATAGGTTTTGTAGTTAAAAGGCCAGAAGTGAGTAGAAAACATAGTTTCATAAAGTAGCATGGTGGTGGATGGGGACTGCAGAGAGAGGAAAATGGGCACTTGCTATTCAGTAGATATAATTTCAGTCATGCAAGATGAGAAAGTTCTAGAAATCTGATGTGCAGCAATATGCATATAGTTCACAATGCTGTACACTGAAAACTGGGTTGAGTTGAGATTTTATATTATGGGTTTTTACCATGATTTTGTGGAAAGAAAAAAATTTCTAAAATAAAGAGTAAAATATAATAATAATAAAATGTCTTTTTTTTTTTTTAAAAAAAAAGAAAAGCAGCTTCTCTTTCATTGTGATAGTTTAAGTCAGATTGAAGTGGACCAAAGGATCATGAAAGGATAGTGGAGATGTGGATGGCAATGGTGAGTCTTTTTGGAAAAGGTGTTGGAAAAGGGAAGATGTGAGGCTGGATGGCAGACAGAGTGGAAGCCTGACTGTCACTGCACTTTGTTGTCAGCATTTTCTTTCTTTTTTTTTTTTTAAGATTTATTTATTTATGCATACAAGAACTAGGGTACAGGCCAGAGGTGCAGGGGCTAACAGGATTCACCAGAAACAGAGTGGGGAACAGAATAAACAGATTGACTGAAATACACTGCTGACGGGAGCAGAGGGCAAGACAGGCGAGGGTCTGCTGTGCCATGTGGGTAGCTCCCTGTCTGGGGATTGAACTCATACTCCAGTGGCTGCGGATAGCTTCATAGGTTGCTTCTTAACCCCTTTCACCACCAGGGAGGCCCGTCAGCATTTTCTTATAATCCAAATAATCCACCTTCTCATAGTCTAAACCCATGACAGGCAAATTGGTTTTGCTAGCAACAAGAGTTCCTCACTTGTCTCTTACAATGGCATCATGCAGCTGCTTAAGTCATTTTCAGCACATCGTTGAATTGCTCTGCTTATGGTCCACATTGTCAACTTGTCTGTCACTCACCTCCTCTCCAGTACTCTACCCAAAGATTGATGCTTGGTCTCTGTAGCCTACATTGCTAGGGAGTGGCCTTCTTTTAGAGATGATGTTGTCTGATTTGTCCATGGCAAACTGGTATTTCTTGGCAGTTGTATTTATCATAGTACATTATCCTTATAACTATTTATGAACATCAATATTTATTTGAAAGATTTGAGAGCCCCACTTTGGTAAAAAGTTGTCAGCTCTATACTGACACTCTGTTATTTCTGAAAAAATAAATTGTATAATTAAAAAAAATTGTATAATTTTTCACTGAGCTAGCATAGGTTTACAATGCTGTATGTGATTTAAGAGAATAAGTTTTGGGTCATTCTTCAGAGTTAAAGTGATGTAGGTATGATAAAGTATGACTTACTTATTCAGCAGTGCAAACAAGTAGGAAAATATTCTTCAAAACTTTTAGAATAAAAACTATGTATCGGACATGCTTTATAAATAATCCTTCAGTTAATTAAAACACTGATTGAATGTCTATGCCATAGGTATGCCCAATGTTGTACGGGAGTAAAGAGGGATTGACTACCTAGCTTCCCAGGGATTATCACAGAAGGCTTGATCAGAGATTGAAAGGGTAAATGGGAGTTTTCTAGGTAGACCATTTGGTGAAGGGTGTTTTTTAATGAGGCAGCAGCTTTGTGCAAGCTGTATCAGGATGGATAAACCCAATGTAGAGGGAAAAGGGAAAGGCAATAGATGACTGTCATCTTCACTAGTTCGGGGAAGACATGAATACTTTACTTTGTGACAGTCCTATACCAGGACTGGACAGCTCACAGTAATCACTGTAATCACTAATCTTAAGAAATTCATGGTCTAGGAAAGAAAAAGAGACAAGTAAATGCTTCTGTAGAAGATGAGACAAAAGAAAGAAAATAGCAGAAAGTAGGAATGGTAGGAAAACAATCTTCTCCTTTGAGGTGTGCTATGATGAGTTGAATTATGGTGCCACCTACCCCCAATCCATATGTTGAAGTGCTAACCCCAAGACCTCATGTGACCTTATTCAGAAATACAGCCATTGCAAATGTTATTAGTAAAGTTAAAATGAAGTCATACTGAGTATAGTGGGGTCCTAATAAAGTAAGACTATTGTTCATATGAAAAGTGGAGATTTGGACCCATGCACAGGGATAATGCCTTGTGGATGTGAAGGCAGAGATTGATGTGTTACTTCTAAAGCTAAGGTAGGTCAAAGATTGCCAGAAAACACTGAAATCTAGTGGAGAAGCATGGAGCAGATTCTTCCCTCACAGAACTCAGGAGGAACCAACCCTGCTAACATTTTGATCTAGAACATTTTCCCTCCAAAACTGGGACAGTAAATTTCTGTTGCTTAAGCCACCCAGTTTGCAGACCTTGTTGAGGCAGCCCTACCAAACTAAGACACTTGCCATAAATGGTTTCATTTTGTCAAGTTGCATCAGATTCATAAAGGTGCTATGAATGCAATTCCAAGTCCATTAAGGGAACTCTACACAGAATATTCTGCCAAGTACCTTAAAGTTTAATAACCACACCCATGTCACACCCATATTTTCTATTTTAGAGAGTTCACAAGTAGACTATCAGTAGAAAATCTTTTTTTTAATGTCAGTTTCAAAATCCTATTTTTCCATGTCCTAGAGCCATACACCAAATCATTAGTTTGTAATGATTCACTTCACTCCTTTCTGCTAGTCTTCCAATTTTGGGCCATTTGTGTTTGATCTATAAGTTCAACTTCACTCTAAACCTTAATATTATGGATATTCCTAGTCAGAGAATATTTAATAATGGTGGATTAAGCATCTAGTCATCTTGGACAATGGTCAAATATTGTTCTAATATATAAGCTCTCCTTTTGTTCTTTATGATCAACTCCAGTTTGGGGGCCTGCCCCAAACACCAGGTCACGTTAAGCCTCTTTGGCCACCACTAAGTCTCTCTGACTAAGACTATGTTCCTTGGGCCTCCCCGGTGGCGCAGCGGTTGAGCGCTGGGTTGCGAAGCTGCGCGCGGCCTCTGCGGCGCCGGTTCGATCCCCGGCTGCTCCCCGGCCACCAGAGGAGGGTCCCACATGGCGCGCAGACCTCTCCTGCCGCCCGCTGCTCCCCTCAGCAGTGTACTTCGGTCCTTCTGCCTGCTCTGCTCCCCGCTCTGGCTCTGGTGAATTCTCTCGCCCTCCCGCGCTTCTGACTGTACCCAGTGTATGTATAAACAAAACAAACAAAGAAACCAGCAAACAAATAAATAAAGCATGCCTCTATAAAAAAAAAAAAAAAAAAAAAAAAGACTATGTTCCTTGACTTTCCTGGTGGCTCATTCTATAGCTGGCACCTCCCCTGACAGTCTACCAAGTTGGTAAAGCTGGTCAGTCCCTGGATTCTTGCTTTGTCTGGTCCAGCCTGTATAACCACTGAATAAGCTTTGATTTTGAACTAGATTTCTTTCTACTAAACAATGAAGATTTTATCTTCTGGTTTTAAAAATACAACTTACTCTTGACTGTTTGGCCCAGCTGTCCATGTTGATAACATTATTCTGTGATAAGAAACAACCCCATATCTCAGCAGCTTGTAAGACCAAGTTTCTTTTTTATGCTGCTTCCTTGCTTTTCTATATGTTCAATAAGATTCAGCTCGGAGAAGGGGGAGCTGCTCTTTAATCCCCTTTCTACTCTCCTTATCCTGGGGCCCAGACTGACATGGAGCCCCCACCTGAAATATGACCAAGAGTTGTGGTCAAGAAAAAGAGAACTAAGGCAGTCTAAACTGTTATGGAAATGCCATAGCTTATAAGTGACTCACATCATGGCCACAAAATTCATTGACTAAATGGTTCAGTATTTGATATGCCAGGAAAGAGACAACTGGATAAATGGCACCAAGGGTTACACACTTGACACTGATGGTTAAGCTTGCATTTTATCTAGTCCCCCTTTTTTTTCCTTTTTAACCGAAAGATATTTTGAGATTTTACAGGTCCATTTTTCTTCTTTACAGACTTCTAAATAAAAATACCAAGATAGTTACATGCGGTGTGCATGGCACTAGACTTGAGAGCTATCATGAGAATAATGTTATATAATCAAATAAAATTTACTAGGAACTACACTTACCTCTTAGATATCCATTTAATATCTATCATAGTAAAATCTCTGCACTATTTAAAAAAAAATGACCCATTTAATTTTATTCAAACCAGAGTTCCCCTAAACTATTTAACATCTTCAGTCTGTCTGTCTGTCTGTCTGTCTCTCTCTCTCTCTCTTTATCTAGGTAAAACATTAGTAATCTGAGGAAAACACTTAGGTGAATGCAATATTATCTCAATTATATAACAACCTTGCAAAGTGAGAGAAAGTGTTATATAGAGTTTTTCCCTTCTTAATTTTTTTTCAAAAGGTTTCATAGGGAAGAATGCTAAAATTTTGGTTTTGATAATCTATAAATTCCAGTTACTTATCATTCATTACCTAAGGTTAATTCACTCTGTAGTGATCATTCTTTTGAAAAGACAAAAACATTTCTCTGCATAATGAATGATTTCCCACAAATTATGACATTGATTTAAATTGCCAATAATTTTTTGAAGAAGTTCTTTGTAAGAATGTTATCAATGGAGATGAAAAGTTGTGATGAATTTCAGCTTGGGACATTTATTTTTTCCTTGCCTTTCCTTTTTAATCCTATTTTTTTTTTTTTTTTTTTTTTATAAATTGGCTTTTTTTTTTTTTTTTTTTTTTAAAGATTTATTTATTTATACAAGCACTGGGTACAGTCAGAAGTGGGGGAGGGTGAGAATTCACCAGAGCCAGAGCGGGGAGCAGAGCAGGCAGAAGGACCGAAGTACACTGCTGAGGGGAGCAGCGGGCGGCAGGAGAGGTCTGCGCGCCATGCGGGACCCTCCTCCGGTGGCTGGGGAGCAGCCGGGATTGAACCGGCGCCGCAGAGGCTGCAGGCAGCCTCGCAACCCGGCGCTCAACCGCTGCGCCACCTGGGAGGCCCTTTTTAATCCTATTTTAATACTAAAATCAACTTCAAAGAATAGCTTTCATGGAAGAACATATTATAAATTAACTGCATTTAGATTAACAATGTTTTTCTATTATTAGATATAATTATTGATTGTGATTTACTGCAACTTCACTTAAGATAAAAGCTTACATCTGGAAATAAAATTCATTGCTCACTGAAAATAAAAATAATAATAAGCTTTGAAACCTCTACCATATTTTTTGCAAGTAAAAAAAAAAAAAAACTGCCTTTTAAAATTACAAAGTTGGGGCCTCCCTGGTGGCACAGGAGTTAAGACACAACCTATGAAGCTTACCACAGCCAGTGCAGCATGAGTTCGATCCCTAGTCAGGGAGCAACCCACATGGCACAGCAGACCTCTCCTGACTTGTCCACTGTTCCCCTCAGCAGTATATTTCAGTCTGTCTGCCTGATCTGTTCCCCTCTGTCTCCAGTGAGTCCTCGCACCTCTGGCCTATACCCCTGTTCTTGTATGCATAAATAAATAAATCTTTTAAAAAGAAAAGAAAATTACACAGCTGGACAAAATCCCTTAGGCCATTCACTGAAAAAAAATCTAATTCATCATTCATGTAAGATGAACTCTGCTTTTATTGGTCTATTGTTTGCAGACTTTTTTCTTAAATGTGATACCACTTCCAAATCTCTGCTCTTTCTTAGTTCCTTTTCTATTTAGAAAAGATTAGGTCACATTTTTTTTTAGCAAATTACACATTTCCAGTCTTAGACGTTTGTTTTTTCTATATCTATTCTTCTATCTCAGGGTATTATTTTCTTCCAATATTCTTATTCCTCCCTTGTTTCCCTAGTCGAACTTCAGCCAGTGCATTTAATTTTATGTCACATGTTTGCCATCCAAGGGAACATTTCTATGACAGTAACCCTGTTCTCCTTTTTGAGAAAGGGACATTGCCTATAAATTCTTCCCTCTTCACTGGTTTACCTAAACACACACACCTATACAACCCCCAACAACAACAACAAAACCAACAACATTAAAAACCAGCTCTTCCAGACCATATTACCATTCTGGTGTCTGCAAAAGTCTGCCTGGGACTGGAGCAGAGCATGGCCCGTGTTTACCTGTAGTAACTAAGCTGATTGGCTGCTGATTTAGAACAGACCTAACCTGTGTTTCTGGAAAAATGAAACAAAGCTTCTGTAATTAACAGAAGGTGGTTGTTACACCCTAAACTTCATAAGGAAGGTAAAGGGCAGGTGCTATTGACGTAGTTCTTACTTTAACCAAGGGGTACTGTAGAATTTCAGATTTGCTAGACAAAATGAGATTTCTTTGAATTAATGAAACTGCGGTATGATAGGGCTGATCTGATACATCTCAGGAGAGCTAGTACCACTGCTTTCTCTTCACCTCCGTGAAATATGGCAAATTAAATTCCTCTGTGTGGGGACCTACCTTTGCAGAGATGGGATTCAGTATGAAGAAGTCCATTTGGTTCTTGAGTTAAGGTTTTGTTGGTAATAATGGTGATGTCTGGGCCTTCTGTCTTATTCTTTTACTTTACTTCTTATGTTATTAAGAATCCAGAAGAGGAAGAAGAGCACTCTATGGTGGACCTTCACCAAAAAAACCCAAATTTGGTAAATTGACAGCTAACATTGCAAAATAAAACAAAAGACGTGGCATTGGAAGGGAGAGTATATACACACACATACACACACATAGAGGAATGACTTTGATAGGGTCAGGACAGGCAGCTTCGGACTTTAGATTTTATGGGAGGAAAAAAAAGAAGGAAATTAAATGTAATGTAAATGCTATAATTTTAATAAAATATAGCTTTTTTAAAAAGGCAATTTAGGATCTCAAGGGAATTCATTTAGCTGTACAGAATACTGCTGTAAGGGGTATTATTATACCATTATGTTTCTATAAAGCTTTCCAATGAACAAGATAAGTTTCTGTATCATACTAGTTGGCACTCTTCATCCATTGCTTCCTTTACTGCTTAAAATTGCCAAGTCACTGAGAGCTGGGCTGTAGCAGGACATGCATAGTGACTACAGAAACAGTTCCGATGGCCCCACGAGTCTACAACCAACATATTTGCAGTTTATTATCCTGGAGATGCCCTCTGAACCTATCTGAATCCTAGATCTAGAATGTAATACACCTAACCTCAATTACAGGGATTGGTATCCACCTTCACTTAATTCCATAGCCCTCTGCCAAAATTAATCTTTATTTCCAAAATGAATGCACAGTATACAGAAACTAGTTGCCTTCCAGAATCAACTCATAAGAACTCGTCTAAGCCTAGGCAGAAATATTCAAATCAAGTCTTAACACATGACCTTTTTAATGATTCATCTAAACTGATTCTTGTCCTGGAAAATAAGGTCACCCCCGGGAGAAGTGGATGAGTGCAGTAACTTGCCTTAAGTAAGACCTCAAGAGGTACCGCTGTAGACATAAGTCCTACGTCGGCTATCACACACCTGCCCCACTTCATCCTCCTCCTCTGCTGAGTACTGACAAACAGGAGTATCCCAATGATAACTAGACAATTCTGTAGATAACCTGGCCTCTCCACTCCCTCTTCCTAAATCTGATCTCAAAGTAGTCACCATATTCTTGCCCTCCACTTTTTATTGTCTAGGGAGATATGTCCTGTTGGAGAAGAAAAATATGGGTTTCTGTACACACTTCCTTTGCTCTCCCATAGCATCTCTCTATTTGTAATGCAAATTAGACTTTATAATGGTGAACTTTTCCAGTTCAGGTTATGTTTCTATCTTTTCTGCATATCCCATATCAGGCTGAACAGGGGCCTTTTGTAATTTTTATTAATGTGAATCTTAATGTGATTCTTTTGGTTCGCAAAAGAATCACATTGTTTTTGCTTTCCTATGGTGTTGTTTTTTTGGTATATATCCATACAGTAGTAAAGACACCCTGTTTAGTGAAAAAAGGCATAGACTTTTATATTTAAAGCTTCCTCTGTATGCCTTCCAAGTTGTTCTGGGACTGGGTGACATGATCTGGTGATTTTACTGCCATATCTAGTATGTCAGGGTAACATAGGATTTTATTTCTTTTATTCTTATTACATGATTTATATCATACACATTCTCTAGCTTTGCAAGGTCACCCTTCTCTTTAATCTCTAAATAAAGATCAGAACCTCCATCCAAGGGAAGGTAGAGAGCCCAGCTTCTCTCTCAGACTTTATGAAGATACTCCAAGTTCTTACATTTCACAAACTCATTCTGGGTGTTATGTGTCATCTCCCTCTGGGCTTCAGCTTCAGATTTCTCCCCTGATCACCCTGATGGTATCTCTTATAGTTTTCCTGAGTGTGGACACAGATTCCCCCCAAGGCATAGAATTGGATTCACTCTACCTTGTATTAGGAAAACACAGCTAACACAATTTAGCATACTTTACTAAGGTTTGAAGAAGCTATAAGATATTGTAAAAAGGCAAAAGAAGATTTGAATATGTGATGCTCATCCTCGACCCCAGTCTGTTATCATATCTTCTCGCGGGCATTTTCTCTAGTAGACTTGCATATGGTGGCCCAGTCTGCTGGTGTGTTTGCAGAATTCACTAAATCCCTCTGATCAAAAATTTTCCTTTTTGATCTTTTCCTCTACCAAGTACCATATCCTGAGTCCCCATGTCAGATTCAGGTAAAGGAAACAGAATCAGGTCATATACATAATCACATTTTCCTCTGAAAAAGCAATGAATGTGATTAGGTTTAAGAAGATATCAATGGGCTTCCCCAAGAATAATGGTGGCA